>NC_052500.1:67741546-67998168 GCF_016617805.1 Bactrocera tryoni | reverse complement strand
GTTCATCTGTAGCAAACTCAAGAGGTAAAGCGGCCTGAAGATGGCATACTAGCTTCAAACCTGACGGTTCTTAACGACGACTCGCCTACACATTTTTCAACCCACAAAGCTTTTCAAACATAGATATCACTTTGTTCAGCGAGTCTTGTACCTAAATGCAAATGGACAATCTTAAATAACTTACATGGAAGTGATCACTTTCCAATTTTCACGACGGTAAATTCTAGCATGTATGTCGAGAAAACAACTAAAAGACCAAGATTTATCACCGAACTAGCCGACTGGTCGATGTTCCAAGAAAGCTGCGTTTCAGAGTCATCCAAAATACCAGTATCAAATAACGTAAATAAAGAGGCAGGAAATATAAAAACTATTATTAGATCTTCCGCTCATCTGTGCATACCACAAACGAAGACAACTTTTCACAGACCCGCCGTTCCGTGGTGGAACCGAAATCTAGCTATACTTAGAGCCAAGAAACAAGAATTGTGGGCAACATATAAGAAGAAAAGAACTGATGCCAACTTTATTAATTACAAGAAAGCCAACGCGGCTTTCAGATACCAAGTAAAGGCAAACAAAAGAACTAGGTTAGAAGAATTTACATCTGCAATCAACCCCAATTCTTACCCTAAGCAAATTTGGCGTGACGTTAGGACGCTGACAGGCGATTTACGACAAAGCAAAATCTTTGTGATGCACACAGAAAACGGCATTATCTCCTCTACGGAAGAGATAGCGAAATATTTTTCTTCTACTTGGTCTGAATATTCTAAAGACCAGAACTTTGCAGCAGATTTCATTGCAGAAAAATTAGAGTTTGTATCGGAATATAACCCATCTAAAATCTCAGCTTCCGCTAAAATGATTGAAAAGGATATCACAATGACAGAGTTCGATGAAGTTGTTCAATCGGCTAAGGGGAAAACCCCCGGTTACGACAGAGTATCCTACCCAATGCTTAAAAATCTACCAATCAGCACAAAAAATAGGGTGCCAAAACTTTTCAATAATATTTTTGAAACAGGCGTCTACCCACAGAGCTGGAAAAATGCAGACATCATTCCCATTTTAAAACCTAGCAAGCCCTTAGACCAAATTAGCAGTTATCGACCAATTTCATTGTTGTCATGTCTCAGCAAAACGTTAGAAAAGATAGTAGCAAAGCGAATCATGTGGCTCGCTTTAAAGAGATAAACACATCAGTCACAACCAGGTAGCCTTTAAAAAAGGGCAAGGGTACATCTGACGCACTTCTCCACTTTGAACATTACTTGTCAACCGCCTCTCGAATCGAAATCATGTATCAGTTTTAAGCTTAGATTTCGAGAAAGCGTTTGATAGAATCAGTGCTCACGTAGTTCTTAGGCAACTCTAAAAGTTGGCAAACGGGTAGAAAAATCTACAACATAGTGAAAAGTCTGTTAAATCATCGCACGTTTAGGGCCAAAATAAACAACAAGTACTCTGATAGAGTACATCTATATAACGGCATACCTCAGGGTTCGCCCATCTCCGTAATTCTTTTTATCACTGCCTTCAATGAAATTAGCAAAATAATAATCAAACAGGGACTAGAACATTCTCTTTACGCAGATGATGTCTTGATTTTTTCAAAAACCAACTGCGTATCCCAAACTCTGAATAGGCTATCGAATGTGATGGATGAAATCCATATCTGGTCAAAAAGGTCAGGAGCTAATCTATCTTGCGAAAAATCAAATTTTCTACACATATGTAGAAAGAAAAAGTGTCAAAACTTTAATTTTGTATACAGAAATTACAATATTACTAACGTTAAATACCTCAAAATTTTAGGTATTATTTTTGATAAGTCTCTTAACTTTAAGGCGCATTGTAAATATATAAGAAAAAAGGTTAACGCTAGATTAAACATCATAAAGTACTTAACCTCTAAGCACAGTAAAATACACCCGGATACTCTTATAAATATAACAAAATCCCTGCTATTGTCAGTGATTGACTACGGTCTACCTATTTATGGACAGTGCGCTAAAAGCACAATATCGATTTTATCTGCACCCTATCACAACGCTATCCGTAGGAGTCTTCGTGCCTTTCCCACAACACCAATAAAAAACCTGCTGGCAGAGTCTGGTCTCCCTTTCATTCGCGAACGTTATAAGCAAAGCCTTCTCAGCTTAATAAGAAAACTATACTTTACAAACAACGCGACTCTGCACAAAGACGTAGCAAATGTAGCCAAAAGAAGACGTCGGATGAAGACACCTTCAGCTATATATAATGCATTACAGAACGCGAAGGAAGCCAACATCCTTTACAATCCTACGCTTACTAAATCAACAAAATTTCCTCAGTAGATGCTCCCTCCATCCGTTTTTATCTCGAAACTTTTAGACTACCCTAAACAATCAACGAGCCCCTTAATATATCAAAAACCTTTTTTGGAATTGAAAAGCAACTCAGAGAGAAAAGGCTGGAAGTTCTTATTTACGGATGGCTCCAAAACAACTCAATCGACGTCTTTTGCAATAGTATCTGAGAAAGGAAAGGTTATCAAGACGGAACTGCTTTTCCCGCACAGCTCGGTTTTCGGGGCTGAATTAATCGCCATATACCATGCTATTATGCACTCTACAACAGCTAAGGGAAAATATATAATCTGCTCCGACAGCAAGTCATCCGTCGCTGCGCTGCAAAACCCACACAATAAAGAGCCTCTTATTGAAAGTGCAAGAGATCTGTTGATACAACATTCTTCAAAAATAAAAATCATGTGGGTACCCGCCCATTGTGGCATCATCGGAAACGAATATGCAGACATCGCAGCTAAAGAAGTCTACCAGACACCCTGTATATACTTCAAGCCTTTGGTAAAAACAGACATCATTCGACAAATAAACAACCACGTTAGGAAACTAACTGCGACTAACTGGCAAACGTATCAACATGGATACAAAGTTTACAATCAAAATCGCATCAAGCCAACACTCCCGGTCTCAGCGACGGCAGATCAACTTCGTATTATCACCAGATTACGACTGGGTCACACAAAGTTAACGCACGAATATTTGTTAAAAGGGGAACCGCCTCCCTATTGTGCAGCGTGCAACTGCGCACTGTCCATAAAACATATCCTCGATGAGTGTATAAAATATAATAATGCGCGTGTCAATATATTTGGAAATGAATTGCCCACAAATATGCTAAAGACCTTAGATATTGAAAACATAAAAAAAATCTTTAACTTAATTTACCAAAGTAACCTTTTGCACCTTGTGTAATCATTTATTTACTTCGATACTTATTTTTTTAATATTATCTTATTCTAGAGCATTTTATAATAAAATATAAAATCTTTTAGTAATAAGTCAGGCCGATAGTCTTAGTTACTAGTTGCCTTGCTAAATGTAATGTAATTATTTATAATTATAGTTCATAAAAATAAATAAAAAAATAAAATAAACCTCATACTTCAATGAACAAAGAGATAAAATCAATATAACTCACCTCAATCGCACAATTATTTACGTTCTTAAATACTTTTACTGAAGAAAAAATGTTTCAACGAGCACGGCAATTCTATAGAAATCGTCGAGAGATTGTCGATTTTGAATGAACTTATATTAATTTTCTAACTTTAGCGGCGGCAGTGCGTCTACTAAGTGGCTCAAACGCTTCAAATGATCTAGAAGATTGCATGCGCCACCATTTTTACCATCAGTCCCCCAACTAGAATGTACTGTGACCAACCGATATACTCAATACCTATTTATTCTTCCAAACTTCGATTATTATATGAAAAACATCTCAGTTCAGTCCTACTTTTCCCAGACTATGTTATCTTTCATCTTCCGTTTGGCTAACTCAACCTTCGTTTCAAAAACGTGTATCTTTAGTGTGTTCCTAAAATAAATAAATCTTTTGTACGGTTCCCGAGAGTTGAGAAAGCCTATTGACGTGAAATCTGTTGTCTTAAGATTGTCAATTGATCTCATCGACAAGTTGAAAACTCAATATTGAGTAATATAATGATTATTGAGTCAAACTTGAGTGAAACTTTCGCTTTCTTTTCTTTTCACTGACTTCGAAATTTGGCAGTAAATGTTAATAATTTTGTCTCGTTGTTGAATCGCATATGTTTCCACGATGAAATGGCAAACCTTACTGAAGAGAAAGAGCGGGAAAAAATATGGCGTCCTTTGCTGTCCTTATTGATCTACTTTTTAGCGTTCCTATTGGAAAACCCGTTCCAATTATAAGGAATAATATCATCAGATTGCCAATACAACCGGATGTGAGTCGTGGCCGCGTCGATAAGCTTTCACCAGTTGTGTCTGCATTTTGATCGACAACGCTATTGGATATTTTAAGGTTTTGCCAAATCTGCATTTACCTGAACCTTCGATTTGAATTTGGATCGTTCTTTTCTTCGGCGAGTTCTGTATATTTTGCGATCAAGAGTGTTTTCTTCCAGTCGGGAAACATAGCCAAGGCAGTATTTGTATTTTTATGCGCCTCACTGTGTCCATATTGCCGAAGAGCTTTTACAGCTCACTCCCTTTCGCTAAAGCGTATGGGGCCAAAAATGCTTCGGAGAACTTTTCTCTCGAATTCTCCTTGCCCATCACTTTACGGCACCGCACTATAAAGCAGGATGGTTATAATAAGTTATTTATAAAGCCTTAATATTCAAGTTAGTAGTTAGGATTTGAAACGCTCTACTTTTCAAATGCTTTGTTTGATGACTGGAGGCACTTCGTCACTCGTTCACCATCAGACCCATCTGCTTTGATTTGTGTTCTAACCTTGAAAATGGTATAAAGGTCCGTGTTGTTGTGGCCAATGCCGATATCGTGTACATGGGTATCCTCGGGTAAAAAATAGCCTTTTTTCAACAATTTCTTTCTCATATAAAAAATAAAATATTTTATAAAATTTTTTATTGTTACGAACATACACTATAAACAAAGAAATTCTGATATTTTTGGGAAAAATATGCCCCCCCGGAAAAAAGATGCGAAAGCGTTGTCAGGATAACTCCTTACAGGATCATCCAAAGTGAAACAATACGTGTTTTAGGTAAAACTTTATCTTAGAATTTGGAAGAAAAGAAATGAAATTGGTTTTTTGGCAGACATTTTTTCAAAAAAATTAAAATTTGAGTAAAAATTTCTCGACATTTTTTTTTTGAAATAGTTGTAATTGAAATAAATCCATCAAATTAAGAATTGTATCTCAAAGACCTGTCTAAAATATTATGAAGATCGGTTGAGTAGTTCTTGAGAAATCTTGGCTACCGGCTTTAAAAACACAGTTTCGAGAAAAACGCGTTTAAAGACGCACTTAGCCTAGGCGCACAAGTTCTCAAGGCTATATCTACGAAACTATTACTCGGATCAACTCTAAAATTTAGAAAAAAGAATTGATTTTTTGAAACCAGTAACACTTTTATTCCAACAGATTCATCGAAACGTTAATATCCACCATTCCTACAGGGTATCTACTACTGTATGTCATATACATGTGTATTCGTTATATATGTATGTACATGCGTACATATTTATTTATCTTCGCAGTCGCCTGTCATTACATTTACCTACCTGGCAATGTCATCTAATTAGATTTAACGGTGATTAACCACTTTCATCCCAAGCGGCGGCATGGCAAAACGCTGCGACTGCACATTAAATGCGTACAGCAAGCAAACGGTAGTAATTCGTTTATAATGTATGCAACATTGCAGCAGACATGTTGACAATGCCACAGGACATCAGTGTGAAACTTCAAAACAAAAATGAAGCCACCAGTAGCGCACAGTAATTCAAGTAACACCCAAGTAACACCCAAGCAAACCCCTCACCAATGCGCAGCCAAAAATCGCTGCCGGTCATACCTGCGAAGCAAACTTGTCACTAACCGAAGGATGCGCCGTTTGCACGTTGACATATGTAAAGTGCGGTTTAAATGATGACAAGCAGAAAGGTGAAAGGGGTGACTGATGCGCGTGGTGGTGAGCGGGCGCGCGAACAAGCAGCTTAGCAATCGGCAAATAAACATTACACCAAAACAAACCGCCCAGTTATTGTTACACCCCGCTCACACACAGCGCCTTTAAGTCAGCCAGCACTTAGCGGCGCCTACAAACAACGCGCGTACACGCCAAATGCTTAGTCAAGCGTAAGGCCAAAGTGGCGAGCGGGTGCGCTACGCGACGGTTATGTGTCAACAAGGCGCAGCGCATAAACCTTTAAACCCATTTCCGGTTTCATTCACACACAGCGTTATGCTGCAGGAGTGAGTGATTGTGCGCGCGATTTGCTATTGTTGTTGTTGCTGTTGTCCCGTTTATTTGTGTCGGCTTGCCGTCGACATCTACGTTTACTTCCTTCGGCAATATTGAGTGACAGTTGAGAGTCGCTTGCCGTTGTAATCCCTGTGACGTGTCTGTGACAACCGCACTGACAGTGACAACGCTTTGATGGCTGGTTGGGCGAGTTCACAACTCGCACACACACAAACACTCATACCTATGTACATATATACATATGTCTGCACCCACTCTCTGGCAGACTCTTCACCGCCAGCTAAAAGCTCCTGTTGCTTTTGCTTTGCTTACATAGCAAGCGTGCAGTCAGCGCTCTTGCCCCGCGGCCTTGATTTGTCATTTCGAAGAGTTCGAAGCGCTTCTGTTTGTGACTTTTGTCATTTGAATTGCTTTGTTGGGATAAGGAAACAATAATATGCAGTTTTCTCGCTTTGAATATAAATAAAAACTTATTAAGCAGGAATATCATAAAAAATAGCTTTCACTGCCTTGCTTAAGCTTTATAGTTTCTTCTGATGAAATCAGCATTTAAAGCATACAAAAGTCTATTAATACGAAATTATACAATTCTGTCCATATTTATCATCTTTAATTACTCGATGAAGCTTCTTCTTTTTGTGGTAAATATCTAACCTGAATCTAAATTGAAATCTTATAGCTTCAAGCCACCTCAAAACTTCTTTCTTATTATGGGAAGCAGCTTTTTTGATTGCTGAAAGGCATTCAGAGGTCTCACAATACACACATCTAATTCTAAAAAAATAATTTTCCTCTAAACTAAAATTTTGAAATTACAACTAACGACTTATAACCGGAATGAATATAACTAAGCTTACAACAGCGCTCAAATCGTGCTTCATTTTCGCTGTTTGACGCCAATTCCTAATCTCTCCAACAGAGTGGAGGTCTTCCTCTTCCTCTATTTCGACCGGCGGGTACTGCGTATACTTTCAGAGCTGGAGTGTTTTAAATCCATTCGGGCGACATGACCTTCCCGATGTCTTTTAATTCGCTGAACTGTGTCAATATCGTTCCATAAATTTTCCGCAGAACCTTTCTCTCGGCAACTCGTAACGTCGACTCATCAGATGTTGTCATCGTCCATGCCTCTGCGCTATATACTAGGTTGGAAATAATGAATGACATATTGAGTAACTCAGTCCGATGTTGCACCTATAGGCAAGAGTTATTCTACTTTGGATTTCGAGGCTGACATTACTTTTGGTGTTAATACTGGTTCGAAGATAGACGTGATTATATGCCACTTCGAAGCCAATTCGCGAGTGCGACGACTGATTGCTTGATGACAGGAGATATTTCGTCTAGCCCCCGTTCATTACCAGACTCATTTGCTTCGCTTAGGTTAGTCCAATTCCCTTTCATAACTCCACTAAAGAGACCTGTGTTTAAAATTCGAGCTTGGCTCTCAAATCATCATTTATATCGAAGGATCTTTAATGATTCCCCGAAAGTTTGAAACGATCCACCTTCTACCAAAGCTAAAAATAAGTTTGTCACTTTTTTCTTAAATATACCAAACACTAATGGAGGCTGGTGGTAATTATTATGTGAGACAAAAATCTACATTTTCAGAGCACTATCTGCGTTTAATGACTTTCGATTCGAAACAGAGCTAGTTTCAAATATTATCAACACACCGATGGAGTATAATATGTTGTTCTTATTCAATTTCTTTCGAGCTCTAAGTATTCAGACAGAATTTCGCGTATCCAAATTATGGTATTGACTTTTTCTAGTTTAACCAATGCAGAACGATGCATCGCTGAACCCGCTCTTGGCGTTTCCTTCTCTGCCCACACATCTGCGGGTATTTTTTGGGCGAACCGAAGCCATAAAAGAAGTGGTGCAGTTTGTTTTTTCACGGATTGATCGAATTTGAGGGAAGCGTAAGATTTGGAGTCTTCTGTCAGAAGCTCTCCATCAAATCTTGTTTCAGGCCACCATGCCACTGTAGTGTCTTTTAAGCGGAGGTGGCTGCCATCAATATAGCAGTAGCTGCCAAATCTAGTAAAGTGACTACGATTGATATTAACCGTCTTTGCAATTTTGTGGTAAGCTTAGATCGCTTCGTCGATTAGTGAGGATCTAGCGATGCTTTTTAAGGAGTTTCAGGATAAAAAAGCAGATCTGCTGATCTACTTTAAGTTGTTTATGGATAAAACAAACGACCCACAACTGTCTCAATGAGATCCATTAGAAAATCTGTTAATACAGCCTCCTATTTGGTCCGGGTCCTAGATATGACTTATTGCATAGTGTTTGTTAGATGGTGTGTTCCGAAGCACAAAGCTGTTGAAATTAAAGGCTGAGTCTATCACTGTTAAGTATTTCAGTAATCGATGGTTTCTGTTGGCGTAACTCAGCAATGGAAGAGCTCGTATTATAAGATATATATTTTTTTTATTATTCGGCCTTTACTAATTGGGCCTCATACGTGCCTAGGTGTTCTTGTCAGACATCTACCCTACCTTCCTTCATACATATTGATAGTTTATTTCCAGTTTGTTACTCTAAGTTCGTCAGTAATGGATATCGTGACTTATTACACTCCGGCTGAAAGATCTGAAAATGTTTTTCGTAGTGGTTTCGAAGTCTGAATGTCAATATCATTGCATAAACGGTACAATTAATATCTAATTCTATAAAAAAAGTGATTACAGATTTCGGCAAACTTGATTAAGGTAAAAATTTTTGCATTTTCATGCCTTCAAATTGGTTCAATAAATTTTAAATAGAGAAAAGAGGACATCAATTGAAACCAGGTTGTGCCTACCGAAGATATCCCTACGCTCGGCTGATAATATGTTCGACGAATATCAAAACCGCCACTTGAAACTGTTAGAAAAAATTGGTATAATTCCTTACGCGATTTGGACTTCCTTTCATTCATAAGACTTTGTCGAAATCGCAAAGACTTGTCAAGCACTCCGGTTAAAAAAGGCTTACACCTGCGAGCTTTGCTCTAAATTTCGTTTTCTCAAGTCAGTGCACTAAAAGGGCCATCAAAATCCGCGTGTGGCACTCAAAATTGCATCACAATTACATATTTATTAGCCCAAAGTTCAATTGTTGCCGAGAAAAGTCAACATCTGTTGCAAAAGTGTGCTACCAGACTGAAAATCTGAAGTGGAGTACACTTGTACGACTATATGTGGGTATCTATGGGACTCAATGTGCCGCTAATGTTTTTGAGATGTAAGCAAAAACCGACACACACACAAACACGTGAACACAATGATGATGATTTTACCGCTGCTGCTGCCACCTACAATTCCACTTCTTCTTCACCTCCAACCACCACTCTGGATGTTGATGCGATTGCGACATGTGAATGCCATTGCAAGGCGACGCGTTGAACAAGTGTTATAAAGCACGTCGGCGCTTAGCATGAAGCTGCTACCCACCCACACGCTCGTCCATTTGGCAATGTCGGCATGCGTTATAAGCCACAATTTTGCTCTACTTTATGAGCGTTACGTGTGAATGGTAACAATGCCAACAGCAGTTTCAACAGTGTTGATTTAATGTTGTGCCACCGTTATGTGATCCACCACATCCGAATATTTGGAGTGACAGTTGTCACTCACAGAGAGATTTTCGCAAGAAATTCACACCATGGGCTCGAGTTGGTCCGAAATGTCTGCCTGTTGCTCGGAATAAATGTGTTTGCAGAGTAAATGTATGTGAATAATTTTATATATACATACATAAGTACATACATTATGGTGGTTCTTTATGGTAGAAAAATAAATATAATTTCTGAATCACACCCTTCAGGAAATTTGTCAAAGAAATTAAAAGAAACCCGTTAACTTCGGCTAAATCAAAACCATAATACCCTTTACAGGTGCGTTTTTGTAGCATAAAAAGTGGTCCGATCGGCGGTTCCGACAATTGATTAAGTTTTTGTCGATTAAAGGACGTGAAATCGACTCAGCTCGTCAAGGTGATCACTGATTTATATTTGCTTAGGCCTTTTGGGTGTTACAAACATCATGGCTAACCTTGTTCAGTGTATAAAAAGAATTATAGAAAGTTGAGGTTTGCAACTGAAAATATTTGCTGAAGAGGGTTGCCACATGTTTGAAAATTTGCGGCAAAAAACTATTACGATGAAAGCACTATATACATATCTACGAGTATATTAATAAAAAAAATATAAATTGGAGTTGCCACCTGTTTAAGTATTTTATTTATGTACATATGTAAATAAACTTTGGTAAAAAACTTATTAAAATATTGTTAGCGTTATGTTATTTGCGGCAAAAAACTATTACGATGACAGCACTATATACATATCTACGAGTATATTAATAAAAAAATATAAATTGGAGTTGCCACCTGTTTAAGTATTTTATTTATGTAAATAAACCTTGGTAAAATCTTATTAAAATATTGTTATCAAGTCAAAGAGCTTCCCAAAAACACTTAGGTTTAATGAATAAAATAAAAAAGTTTGCCACATGAAAAATAAATTATTTAATTAAGTTTTCAAAACGTCTTCAATGCTCTTTCTGTTTGTTACAAACTTCGTGGCTAACCATGTTCAGGGTATAAAAAGCACTATAAAGGGTTGAGGTTTATGGCTTACAACTGAAAATATTTTCTGAATAGGGTTGCCACCTGTTTGAATTTTTTTAAAAACTATTAAGCTAAAATCACAATATAAATATCTTCGAGTATATTAAAAAATATATAAAATCGCGTTGCCACCTGTTTAAGATTTTTATTTATGTACATATGCTTTGGTAAAAAACTTATAAAAATATTGATATTGAGTCAAAAAGCTTCGAAAAACCTTTAAGTTTAAAAAATTTATAAAAAAAGGTTGCCACTTGAAAAAATTTGTATTTAATACAATTTTTAAAACAAATAAAATATCATATTTGGACATCAAACAAAACGAGTTGAAGAAAGATTTCTGTAGCAGTTAGTTTAAAGAAGGGTTGCCACCTGTTTAAGATTTTTATTTATGTGCATAAACTTTGCTAAAAACTTATTAAAATATTGATTTCAAGTCAGAGAGCTTAAAAAAAAATTTAGGTTTAAAGAATAAAAAAAAAAGGTTGCCACCTGAAAACAGATTGTATTTAATCAAGTTTTTAAAACAAATAATTTCTGTAGCAAACAGTTTTGAGAAGAGTTTTAAAAGTGAGCGCTGCCTCCCTATTTTACTCGAAAAAGAACCGCTATATAAGCTCATATATTACCGCTAAGCAATTCCGATTCAAGTTTTGAATGAAAAAATAACTATTTTGATTATGTTTTAGCCATGTAAATTTGATATTTTTATCTTAAATCGAAACCAAAATTTATGTGTAAAACTATTTACTAAAATATTACTGAGCAAGATACATTGATTAAATTTTTAATTTAATTTTTTAAGGATCACCCTAATATATACTCAATTACTTAAACATACACAAATATTTTAAAGCAGTAAATACCTGATAACACAGCTGTAAGTTCACAAATACTTAAGCAAACATCTTTCCGAAGCATTTTAGTACCACCCTAATGCTCACGTGCTTTAGAGTGTACTCATACGTGCTACATTTTGCCATTTTCCTCGAAATGCCACTTTTCTTCATATTAACTTTTTCGTCATTTTGCTAACTTCTTACCCACACCCGGTTATAAAGCCTCGTCTTTGCCATTTTCTATCAACATCACTCGGTTGTCTCTGCTGCTTGTCGGGCTCAAACATCACGCACTCGCATAGTACAATAACATGTCGCAGTCCTCAAATAAATGTTGCACGTCAAATTCTCTGCGTTTTCTACTATTTTTTTGTTTTTGCAATGCCAAATAGTATTTTGGGGGTTGGCCAGCGGCGTTGCTGCCAACCTCATCTGTTTCTTGCCGCGACACTTGATTAGTTTTTCCAGATCGACTTGTGTCAATCTGCTTGTTCCGAATGTGCAAAATGGTAATTGTCTATACATGATATTACATTGGTGGCGGCGGCTGTGTTGGCAGTTGACTGAGATGTTTGACGACACTCACGTGGAGTCCTGAAGTTTGCTGGTGTGAGCGCGGTATGTAACTTAACGAATTCCTGTATTTTGTGCGTGCAGTAATTTTGTGGGATTATTTATGAAACTTTATGACATGGCGACGTGTTGAATATCCAATGGTTGGATGCCACCATGCTGGTGGTCAGAGTTTGTTGCTATTCGATTTGAAGACAATGGAAATCAAAAATGTGTGGTCTATAATGTTGTGTGTCGAAATATTATGGACTTTTGCCGATGAATCCATCGGATTGAAATCAGATTTATAAGAAGCGACGTCATTTTGAAGGATGTCAAAGACCTCGGTATATTTTGGTCTGGAAAAGATGCTGATAAAATGACACCTGCTGCTTAAAAATGTGCTCTATTTAAAATGTTAGTAAAATCTGGACCAAAGTTCAAACTGAGAACCAACGATGTGTGTAATGAATTACAAGTATATACCCTAAGATATCTGAACTCAACTTTTAGTATAGTCCGCTAATCTTTGCTTATCGACCATTAGCCGTTGTTGGCTGCTCCTCTCTCTCTACTATCCACTAGAGGACATCGCTTCGAATGTGCCTCGTCTACTAAACTTTACAACTTCGTATTTGGCCTCCTGGTGCCAAAGCTAAAGCAAAATAAAATACCTTGAAGAGAGCAGGATATATAAGAAACTCCCAGTCAAGCTCCCGAAGCTTCCTGCGAGTCAAATCGATTGCGGCCTGCCATCTGTTCTATCGTGATGAAACACAATTCCTTTCATATTGGTCAAGGCTGAACGCTTCCAGGAAGTATTTGATAAGGAAATAGATAGATTTTGTTGTAAATCAACGATTCGCATTTGAAAACTCAGCCCATGATTATTAGTGTTAACTTGCGTGGCACCCAATGTCGGGTTTCCTTTGTATCCAGCCTTATTTAAATGGTTCCAAAAAGATTCTTGAATTACTGGTTTAAGGCAATCTCGTACCTACGTTCTACTTACTAGCCTGTCGCCTAGGCTTGTGGACGCTACGCTGATTCGTTGGCAATTTATCGGCGCGATATTTATTATTATTATTAGAAGTTGGGCTTTTAAGGAGTCTGTCCTCCTGAGAGAGTCAGCTCTGACCCTATAGTCAATTTCTCGCCGGTCTCATGGTTCTATACCTATGTATAACTATGAGATGACCTTCAGGTGTGTTGCCACGATGGAATATCTACCACAAATTCGTCTTCAACTCCGTATTCTGTTAGGTCAATATCATCAGTAATGACTACATGGACATTGTGAGGCGCAATTCGGAGTTATCTCATAGCTGCAGCAGACCCTGCACCATGGAGCGAATAGCTACGTCGTCTTCTACGGAATTAATAGTCAACCGGAAGACTCCCATCTTGAAACGAGAACCCCGATTTTGAACCCCGACATGTTCGAAATCCACAACAGGTTTAGGTCCGCTAGACCATCGTTGAACGTCGCCTCAAACAGGGAATGTTGCTACGCTGACATGCTTTCTCCGGGCCTGCTAGTGTCGATTATGGCATAGCTGAATAAAAGGGTAAGACTCTCCGCGTGAGACCTCTTTTCCCCTTCTGCTTCCTCGCTGGCGATTTTCTTCTTGCCGGTACCTGAAACTGACGGTCCATTACTGTCCCGCTGAGTTGGTCCCGCTCAATATGCATCATATTTCGCTCTTTTTGAGCGTATAATATCAAGGTAGTTCGAAGTGGTTTATTTGACACCAGAGGTTTCTTGTTTTCAGTGAGGGGCTCTCTGTACTGAAGTCTGAGACCGGCTGCGGCTGTTTGCACACTGCGCGTCTAGCGGCTCCGGAGCGTCTACGAGGCTTTCGGACATGATTCTTATCTACTCTTAAAATGGTGGTTGACGAACTTATTCGTTCGCGGTTAGCGGGAGTTGAGGCCTCCAGATTCCATGTCCCTACACTACAGCCGACGCTGTGGGTAAATTAACTTTTGCGTGGGTGTCACCTGGAGCATTAGCCTTGAAAACTGGTCAGAGTATTATCTGTCCAAGATGTTCCTTGTAGATTATAGTAATTCCTCAGGAGAATTTTATAAAATTCACTATGTTATGGGTTCCAATCTGTAATACATAATTCGTTTATGTAAAAATCGTTATGCAAACAATCGTCAATTAATCGACTTTATACCAAGTATGGGTATACATATAGTATACATATAAAGTATATGGCATTTTGGCGATAATTCATTGAAACTTAACCCGAAAAGCATACTCACTTTATCCTTTATACCCACATACTTATGTCTCGCAGCAAATATACCTCCTCTTCGGGTATGTCTAGTCGCATCACATCCCGTAAGCATAAATATGCTGAAATTATTGTACGAGCTTACAGGAAAATAACAACAAAAACCAACAGCGAAACACCGTTACTCCACCAAACGCGTACACAAGTGTCCACACGATGGCAGCAAACTTCTCGAAATCGAAAAGAGGAAGTAGACGACGAAGCCAAAGCGCGACTAAACAAGACTTTCAAGCCAACAGACAAATTCGGCAATGATTTGTGCAACTTCGTGCTAAACACACCGCAGCAACAAAGCCATTGAGTATACTTAAGAGCCAACACCAAGCTACACAGAGTAAATGCGCGGCGCAGTCAACACGGGTGTGTCAGTTTGATGAAGACTGTGGGGTACAGAATTCCGGAAAACCCAAGGCATCTTACACCTGTACCGCTATGCGTTGTCTGTTGCTGCCATATGCATTCCATGCCGCCGTACATGAATCAAATGTATGGAAGACGACTGTGACATGGTTTATGAAATCGACGCTGCGATGCCACCAAAAAACCATCGAGACCAACTAAGTTCGCCACCAAGGTGCGTTGCGGCACAAACAAACAACAAACCAACAAATGCGTGTAAATCTGCAGAGTTGTAAAACCCCTCGAGTGCTACCAAATGCGTCGTGCACGTACTCGTGCCCTATACAAACGACGGCTTGCAGCGCTTCGGCGGTAATTTGCACAAAATTATGAGACTACCGTGCCGAGGCGGACTTAATGTGCGCACGTGCTAATGGGCTCCAACATTTTGTCAAAAATGAATTGCTGCTTCTATATTTACGAACACATTCAAACATATTTTCATGAGCATTCGTTATTTGGCTGAGTGCTCGTAGAAGTGATGAAGCTTTTGTAATGATAAACTCAATCTCTGCAATAAGGCCAATGACACAAGCTCGGAGGCAAACCAAAAAGAAATGATTGGTCTTAATGCAACTGCGATAGTTTTGAAGGGTAGGAATAATAGGGTTCTTAGACATATTTTATGGGCATAAAGTCTTTATATGGACTTGAAGTCCATACTCGAGCACATATCCATACTCTGAGCGTTAATTTGGTATTTATATAGCACATGCTGGTTCATTACAGATGTACGATTTCAGGCAGACATTGGCTACACAGTTTGAATGACCGAACCGAGATCTCGAGCTCCTGAGATGAGTAAATGAACTTCCAGAAATCCAACGAAAACTAGGAAGTGAGCTCTTCAGCTTCTCAGGCGAGCAAAACGTCAGTAACCAGTTCAGGCTTAACATTTAAACGTAACTCTCCATTTTGATTCCATAATTACTTTATTAGTTGAATGAAACTGCAACATTCAGACAAAACTAATTGCGAAGCGAGCTCTCGAGCTCCTCAGACGAGCTAAACTTCAGCCCTATATTCTGACCTTTTAGTGTCTACTTTCTGAATCTTATTCCGGAGCGAGCTCTCTAGCTCTTCAGATGACCCTGAACGTGGTACTCAGTTCAGGTTTAGCTTTTAAGCGTACACTGTCCGTTTGGAACTCATATGTACTTCGTTAGTTAAATGAAATCTTGAACTTGAATAGTTCACACAGAACTAATTCCAAAGTCAGCTCTATGGCTCCACAGACGACGAATATCAGTCCACAGTTTTGGTCTATTTCTGTAGCATCTACTATTCGTTTGGATTATTTATTCCTGATTCCGAAGGAAGTTCGCAATCTCCTTAAGCAAACTAAATTTTGGCTCTCAGTTCTTTATTTACATATATCACATGAGTCGAAATATACAGTATTTCAAAATTTTGTAAAACCTTGATTTTGTCTCGTTTATTCATAGTTTCGAAGACAAGAAATCGATCGAATCTTAAAGAATCACTCCTGTCTGTTATAGTGTTTCTTCGATCAGAGAGATTTACTGCTGAGGATTACTCAGACGACCTCAATAAAAGAAGAAAAGTCGATAACTTCGGTTGCATCAGAAAAGTTTCCATACAAAAACATGATCCTGATCGATCAGTTTTTATGGCCGCTATATGCTATAGCTGTCCGAACTCTATATTTGGCTCCGAGATTGTTCAGTTACCAAAGCAGCATAGCGTCAACGTCTGTAAAACAATGCTTTTCGACCGCCAGGATTTCATGAAACGTATTATTACTGGCGATGAAACTTGGATCTATGCTTACGATCCGGAAACAAACGATCAATTGGCCGAATATCGTGGCAAAGGTGAGCCGAAGCCGATAAAACCGCGTTAAAGCAGGTCAAAAATTAAGATTATGTAGACAACTTCCTTCGATTATCGAGGTGTGGTGCACTCCGAATTCCTTCCGACCAACCAAGCTGTCAAAAAGGAATACTATTTGAGTGTTATGCGTCGTTTGCGCGAAGCTCTTCATAGAAAGAGGCCAGACCGACAACTCTTGATTTTGCATGATAATGCGTCGTCCTATACTGCATTGATTCTTCGTGAGTTTTTCGCCAAATATATACATATATAGCATATCGTGTCGCAACCAACGTATTCATCTGTTTCAGCTCCGAGTGATTTCTGGCTATTCAGCAAATTTAAACGACCCCTCTAGGGACACCGTTTTGAGTCAACGGAAGACTCAACTAGAACTGTTTCGAGGATTGGAAAAACCAAACAGAAGATGTCAAAAGTTTTTGTAATTAATATCTGAAAATAAAAAGAGAGAAAAAGATTTGCCAACGGAATCAATAAACAAAATAAAATGAAATGAAATTCTAGGAGGAAAAAGATAGGTTTTCCATGAGAGTCTTATCTGTATTTAGAGTCTACATTAAATGATCCCGGGATAGAATTCATGGTATTTCTTCTATGGGTGTTTCGTCTGGACTTGAAGTCTACCATAAAAAATTTCGGGAAAAAAAAACACGATGAGTCAGTATGTATTCCTGGTAAACCTTTTTAGGAGTAACTATACTACTAGGTCTACCAGCAGTGACAATTTGTTTCAAAAAAGAATATTGTCCTCAAAATCGACCTGGTTTACTTTTAGTAATTAGGCCCCGAAACAGGTAAAAACTGTCAAATTACAATAATTTCTCGAACACAATACACCAGTTCCAAAATAAGCTACGATATAACTGAAGCCATATCGAATTCGTTTAAACTAAAATAAAATTTACAATAAAAAATCAAACTTGGCAAATGTAACAATAATAAAATACTAAACCATATATCTTGAAAAGTTTTCTTTGATAGCCTCCATTCGTGCAGTTCATACGTTTCATTAGAACTTCTCGTCTCTCCGACAAAGTTTTAAAGCAATTGAGGGAACTAACACACCCGCCTACACAAGCCAGTAAGCCTTCAACTTCAGCAGCCAACGCTTATAGCCTACGCTAAGCGCGTAGTGACTCGGGGCGCGAGGTATGTGTGTATGGTATATGTATGTATGTATGTATGTGCAGTGGAGCAGCATCGTCAGCAGCAGCGTTAAAGGTTGTAAAATTTTATTTGACGATGCCATTTTGTATCGATTTCCAACATTTTTCGACGATGAATGCCGCCACAACGCCACATTGCATCTGCCGCCCGACCAAATGGCGGCGCACATTTAACGCCACACATATGTGTGTATATGTATACGAAGGGTATCGAAGTTGCACCAGCAAAGAACTGCTTACAGACATTAAATGCTAACTTATGAGGGGCCAAGACAAGTGCGCCACATATCCCTCCGCATCGCCGTTCGTCAGCGTCCTTCGAGCGCGCCGCAAATTCGCGCAATGCCACTGACAGACGTACAAAGCACGATTGACGATGTCACAGGACTAACAAGCTGGCGTGTAAGTCGTCGGCTGCCATTACTGCGCTATCCTCCTCGCTACCCTGCTGGCTCCTGAACCACTCCTATCCTCCTCTGCTCTTCATTTAACTCCCGCCAGCTGTCTGTACGACTTTGTGTGTGTTTGTGAGCGCGCCGCTCAAGTTGCTGGCAAGTAAGTGTCGCCAGAGTTGCGAAAAATATAAATTTCAACAAGCATAGGAAAATAATAATAACAATAAAATAAAATTGTACGCGCCAAAGTTTTTCGTGCCCGTACTGCCTTGGCTCTTGCATTGTGAATGCTTCCGGTACGTCTGTGTGCGCTGCCGCCCGCCTTCGGCACTCGCTGCTTGCAACTTTGTAGAACAGTCGTCAAATCAACCTCCGCAACTGGATTGTTCCACGTCGTTAAAAGGTAGCACACACACAGACACATGTATACAGTGAGTCGCCATCGCCGCTGTCGTAACTGTATTTTCTTGCGTCCATCAAAAGCGACATATAAGTCGTCAATTTTGGGTCATGTTTTGCTTTCTCAATAGGAATATCATTCTTAATATACACATACATACAAATCCACTAATACTTCAGTGTGTTCGTTGGACGTGAGTACTGAGCTTACGAGGGTATACCAGTGTGTATTTTCTTCAATGTGCTGGCGATATTTAAACAATTTTACAATACTAAGGCCAGATGCTCAATTATTACCCTTAGGCCAGGATATTAGGGAGGGATACAGCAATATGTACTATATGTACATAGCTTTCGAACTGAACTATCCTTAACCATTTAAATAATCTGTTGCAGTTGTCAAAACCTGTTTTTTCCTTTGCCGAACTAGGTTTCGGATTCATGGATAATAAGACTTGTTGAGTTATTTAACACTATCTTATATCACGAACGGCGTTTCTGTTAAGGGATAATCGCTCAGAAGTAGGTGTCGCTGTAGTCCGATTTCGCCCATGAACGGACAGACCGACAGTCAACCGTAGCAACATGTTGCAAGAGTATAAAAACATTAAAATTAGGGCCTTGAGCCTAGGAGATCCATCGTTCCATGTTCGGGTCCTACTCTTGCATCCACGCCGCGCACTCTAGAAACATGAGCAACCCTTGTGTAAGATGCGGTAGCCAACCCGTGTGGAGCCAAAAATCACGGCTGGAAGGGAGGAAGCTTCAGCGGAGCCACTCCGACACATTCGGTTTAAGGGTTCGATGAAATCTAATTGCAGCTTTTGTTCACCAGAGGTACGGCTGCGAGCGGTCATCGGTCTTGAAACAAGCGGCTCGCTATATAAATGTGAACAAAGCTTTATACTATCCGCTTAGAGAGGTTGTGCGCTGCTTTTGGGACCCGCCACGTAAAAAACACTCTTAATTAGAAGGAAGAACGAGGACAAGACGATATCAAACCAACAGTTGTCGCATTCACGACTTGGCTCGCACTTTATTGTTGGCAGTCATAACTTTTGAAGTCGTAATATTAATGTCAACAACAATATGAGCCTTGAAATCTAACGCAGAATCACTCTTTCCAACAGGTATCCTTCTTTGGACTGAGTAGGCAATTGAAAAGTGAAGTCCTCTCTCAAATAGCGAAAAGAAGAAACGACTAGCGTTTGAAAGGAGTCGGCTGTACTTTCGTAAGCGGTACCTACGCCAGTAAAGAAGAAAAAGAAGTTCCACGTTCTTTGATTCCACATACGAAGTTTGATCTTCATATGCCTATTAATGTTAAACTTTGTGTTCTCAATGAAATCACGGCTCTGAATCGCAGAAAAGGTTGCAAAGTGTGTTAGGGGGTCTACTTTTTCGCGAACAGAAGTATGTCGGTGGCACAAAGCTTTTAGTTAAGGTCGTGAGGTATTCGAACCTCAGTTAATGAGATGACGTCTAAAAGGTTATAGAAACAGTGCTTGAAAATTATCTTGCTGGCATCAGAGAGTTAGCAGAGGACCTTAACATCTGTTAAGTGTCGCCTTATACATTATGGTTAATGTTTTGGGTATGTATCGTGTCAATACTATGTTAGTAACAGAACACCTGAATCTTTTGCAAAGACGAAGTCAAGTCTCAAAAAAGTTACTTGACAGCTTAGCTGAGAACCTAACATTCGTCAAGTGCATCGCTACTGCTGACGAGTTGTTGGTTTATGAATCAGATTTGTGTTAAGATAGGTGAGAATGTAGTTGCTTAGGTTAAATATTCCGATTTAGTTCACTCTTTAATTCCAAACCTTTCAACCCAAAATTTGTGGAAATTTTATTGGCTTATCTAAACAGCTCTGTCTGCACTTGCATAAGCGCCGTCGCCTGTACAAAGCACAAGCTTTATGACAATCCAATAGTTGGCAGGAGGATGACTTTGTGGCATGCATCGATGCATTTTCAAAAAGCGCACAAAAATGCAGGCGCACGCATATGCATTTATAAGTATATAAGTATATTCTGTTTACATGCATGTGTCTGTCTGTAGTTTTGTATATGTGTGTGTGCTTAATAGTATATGTTAGTGCCGCTGCAAGGACCTTTAAGTAGTTTTCTTACAATTCACTCAACCATACCAGCACTAAAAGTGTATGTGGCGTTATACATACATACATACACTTGTATAATGTATATGTGCACGTATCTATATATACATACATATATACACATACATACATACAAGTGTATCTGTGCATTTCTTTGCCTTTTTGCATTTATTTGTGACGCCATCGTCCATTTATCTCAAATTATAGCGAAAATAATGCAAGTGTAAATTATGTGCACATTACCAGCGCCGCTTCCCCACTCAACCACACACACACACTCGCACACAAATACACATGCTCATTGCCACATTCAGAGCAACATTTTGACTCGCTTTCAACTTACTTTCCCATTACTTTGCTGTTTGTTGGCTCATAATCGTCAATTTGGCCAAGAATCGGCACTTGGAACTGGGTTTTGCTTCGATTGAATTCCGTTTTAGAGCTGCGCGCCATTGCCGTTTGTTGTTGCTACTAGTCTTCTTCAGAGGCCACACCATGGCCTTAGAGCTGTTGCTGCCACTTGCTGTCGGCTGCTGTGTTGCTGCCGCTCGCACGTGAGTGATGCGAATTTGTTTGCTGCAAATTCGACATAAACAAACGTTACGCGACGTTTACCAATGCTCACTCAGCAGCAGTCGCAATTGCTTGCCGGGCTTCTTACTAGCTAGCTTCTTTCGTGCCACCACATATTGCCATCTCCAGCCGGCCATCTGAGTGTGTTGTCTTGTGGGGCGCATTTGCGCTGGGGTGGGGTGTAAATAATGTTTGGAGCAATGCTGTCGTTAGATTTTACTATTATCGTATTTTGGCTGTTGCAGTTGTTGTTGTTGTATGTGATGAATATGCAATGAACGTGTACGACGAATGCCAGCATTGGGATTTTTCGATTTGCTCACCAATACGAATCTATGTATGATGGTGTGTGTGTGTGTGTGTGAGCGGGGCGATAAAAGTTTTCACAAATATTTTCTTTTGCCCATAAAGAAGAATCGACCGAAATTATTGCGGCGCATACTTTGTGGCTTGTATCTAATACGTATAGTGTGGTTGGCACAAATATAGCTGCCACATTGAGTTGTAGCGCCACAACGCAGTAATTGTGTCACATTAAGTGCAGCAAATGGCAAATGAGAGTGGCTAATAACAGCTTTAGTTAATATTTTTAACAAAATTTAATTGTTGTTGTTGCATTTTTCGCAATTTGAGCTATGTGAATGAAAGTGTTGCACATAAACTTTTACTTAAGCTGGACATCACCTTTTACTTTCCTTCAAATTTTGAATTTATTTTAATTTTTTTTTTCAAAAACTTACATTTTCACATGTCTTATTGTTGGTTTTTTATGCCATTCAAAATTTATAACGGTCACCTGCGCCAATGCTGATTACTGTGAGTTCAAACTGCCATATGATTTTGCGCTCAGCTGACTGTGGCAGCAATATTGAATGATGATTGATTTTGCCGTGTGTAATTTCAACCCTTTCGTATTAGTTATGTACATACACACTCACACATTTGTATATGTATGCACCTGTGCTATTATTTTATACTGTCACATTTTTTCTATCGCTTTCGTGTCACCAAAGCGTTTTTGATTTGGCGCATTTTTATGCCATTTCGTTCGCTGCACGCTGTCGATGGATAGTTGTGGGCACAGTGGTTTGCTGGCGAACGAAATGTGGTTAAAACAAGAAACGTGGTTAACTTTGGCTGCTCCGAAGCTTTAATATCCGTCAAAGGAACATTTCTTATAGGATTTAATGATATAAAAAGATTTTTATCTTGATTTTGATCGAGCATTTTGTATGGGTACTGTAACCTACAATAGTCCAATCTGAAGCGTAGAGTCGATTCGACTCGGCGTATGGAACAACTTAGCGGATTTTAAGTCGAGATCTTAAATAGAGAGCATACAAAATACAGCTTGTGTAAGAACCGAAGTCGCTCAACATCGCTGCGCTCTATGTGCTCTTGAAAAGCCTCTAGAAGATCCAACGTTTTCGAGCCAAATTTTGTTCAGCGATGAGGCCTATTTTTGACTCAATGGATATATAAACAAACAAAATTGACGCATTTGTGACGAAAAGCAAACAGAAGAGATTTAAGAGCTGCTATTTCTTACAGAAAAAAAACAACAGTTTGGTGTGGTTTGTGAGCTGGTGGAATTATCGGTCCATATTACTTCAAAATTGATGCTGGTGCGAACAAAACCCTCAATGACGACCGTTATCGCGCCATGATAACCGACTATTTGATACCTGAAATTGAAGCTCTTCCCACATATCGTATCAATAAATGGATTTGTTTAGAGACCACATCGGTTTGGGCCTGTCGGTTGCTCACCAAGATCGTGCGATATCTCACCTTTTTCCTGTGGGGAGACATAAAGTCCAAATTCGATGCTGTTAACTCAGTTTCGATGCAGGCCTTGACGCAAAACATAACGTGTGTCAAAGGACTACATGTATCAGTCCACGTGAGATCTCTCTAGATCACCCATCTATCCTAACCTATCTAATCACCAAATATGAAAAATTTAAATATGCTGAAGTTGAACTGATGTGAATTACCCAAAAGTTTTAAGGAAAGTCAGACTGGCCAACAGGCCAGTACAGAGTCCGTATCCAGGTGCTGCATCTGCGAAACCACGGTCAGCTTTTTGCTGCTGAACCACACGATCCGCACTTTATAAGGTCATTTAGGAAGGGTGTAACAATATGATGAATGTAGAGAGTAAAGAAATGGTTTACTCTGTTGATGGGCAATAGGATGAAACAGCGCAAAATATAAAGATTTTTTTGAGCTTTTCTATATGGTAGTAACAAATTTAGCCCATCCTCTATAGATTACATCCATTTTTTAACATAACTTAACTCCAACCACTTGTCCTTCTTACTAAAAATCTGGAGAAACGGATACATAAGGAGGCGCATACCGAGAGACCATTTAGCAGGAGCGCAACGTGCTTATTGTAAAGGCGGGTCAGTGGATACTGCACAATTTTATCTTTGGTTGAGGAAGCCATTAGGATTGAAGAATTTACTGTTGGGACCTCCCTAGTTGTTTAGGGAGCTTTCAATGACGTCCTGCAGGAAGCACTCATAATTGCTCTGGACGGTTTTGAGGTTGAATCAAATCTCAAACACCTAATTTTCGGTCTTCTGTGCGGCAGAGTGATTGAAGCGGAATGAATCAACGCACGTGCTCGACTACATGTGAGTAAGGGAACCTCACAAGGTGAAGTTCTCTCCCTCTCTACGAGTATATGGATTATGGTCGTTAACGATCTGCTTAAAACACTTGAGGATCGTGGCTTCCGGGTTTTTGCCTATGCAGGCGACCTAACACTTATGGTTAAAAGAAAGTTCCTGAGTACCATGTACGAGTCGACGCTAGGGTATCACTGCGTCTGAATACTCGGAAATCCTCACGCACTTTGACTTCAACTGGATCATTTGGATCATGGAGTCGGCAAACCGAACTCTGGCAGTTCCTTCTATACCCATATACCGCCGAATGATTATGGGTGGGAAGAAGCCATTTGAGGAGAGGGATAGCGAGCTTCTTCACGAATGGATCAAAGCTTGAGGGGAAGGTTGGTGGAGGGATTTACTGTCAAGAATTGTGGTTAGAAAATTCGTGAATTCCTTGCCACTATTAATTGGCTACATGCTAGCAACTTTATGGCCAAACTAAAAACAAAAGCCATCGCTCGTAATCGCCGGACTTGGTTCCTTGTGACTATTTGTCTGTTTACGAAACTGAAAATTCCATTTCGGGGAACGCACCACTGAGCACACGGAAGCTATTAAAAGTTATTCGCTAAAAACGGAGAAGACTATCCCAGTCGAGGTTTATAACAAGTGTTTGGAAAATTTGGCACGGTTGTATTGGCCCAGAATGATACTATTTTGAAGATGATATATAAAATCTGTATTAAAATGTTGTCAAAATGTTTTTTTGTCCAGACCCCGATCAAATTTGTTAAGATGGTATGTAATTCAATGTCATTTCACATTCTCATCATCAATAACTCACAAAAACCAAATTCATAAAAATTTTGTGTCTACATTTTCATCACTAACGCTCACTGTGCACCATAAAGCAAGGTGATACTATGACGATGACGACGCGGCTGCCATTGCTGATGACGATGTTGAACTGACGGCGATTTATGTTGCCTATGTGGCAAGCTAGTAAACCTTAACTGCAGCGGCTAAACATCCATCATGCCCACACATATGCGCCATAGCGAACATACCATACCCAATGCATACACACATACAAACATAAATATATGGACAGACATAAATTGTGCACATATCGATGACGAATCCATCTCCGTCAAGCGCAAATATGCTTTGAATGTGCAATTATTTATAAATAAAATTGCACGTGAGTTGCACGTTGCAGCAACAAAAACAATAACGAAGCGAATAGTACGACGAAACTGGCACGAACACACTATCGTGCCAAGGAAAAGATGTATTGTTTCAAAGGAGCATTTCGATATTGCATATTGCTGTTGTTGTTGCTATGTGAAACAACCCTTTTAGCCAGCGGATTGGCAGTCAAACATTAAAATGACACTAAACCTGTGACGGTCTCGGCCGCTAACAGCGATTTCGTTGCAATATCGCGTTCGGTCCGTTCGTTCATTTGTCGCCACGAGGAAATCTCAAATCTATTATCGCAGATTTGCCATTATTTATGATTTGTGCGAAATATCACCGTAAATCAAAGTCAGCCAAGGTGACATAAACTATTGATGGTCTTTCGATAATTTACAGCAACTCTTCTCCGACAACGACACGATGTGTTGCGCGTCGTTAGTGTGCACATCGTAGCCAATAACGAGCATGAGAGAGGCAGCAAATTTATTGCTCCATGATGTCGATAAAAAATGTGTATACAAAGAAATTCGCACAGGTGCTGTTAGTAAGCTCATGTGATTGTCTCAGTTGAAATAAGAAACAACAAAAATATTTGAAGAAGAGTCAAATTATAAAAGAGCAAAACGTAGAAAATATGTTACTAATCTCCGTTGGGAGCGGCGTTAATTAAGTCATCAGTTATTCTGTAAGTTTATTTGGATCCATTTAGCAGAGCGACTGGGATTTATAGTCCACTAGGGAACTAACACGGTTGTATCAATGCCCGATTTGCTTTTTGAAGTTATTTGAAGCCGAGTTTATAAACAATACCTTTCCAGTTTCATGTTTTCAATAGCGCTGCACAGTTCTGAACCAGATTGTAAAAGTTCACGGAGGCAACTTAACCGTTTTTAAGTTCAAAACTTCGGAATACCAAGCGAAACTAAGAGTATGATTGAATATGTCATTGGTTTGATTGGTTTCAGTTGAGACCTCATTGCGAACAAACCAATAAAAATGTTTATATTCTGACGCTAATATAGTAGCAGTACTCTACTTCGACAGCTTTACTGTTAAATGATTCTTTGCACTGGGACCAGATAATAATAGAAACAATTGACTGCTATCCAGTAATAGAATCTATAGTCCAAATTACCGGTTCTCAGGAGGTTTGGATCCTGTTTCAATTTAACGATATTTCGATCATAGGTAAACCATATCTGTAAAACACGTAACCTACCTGCAAGCCACTAAAACTATGTAACTGTTTGCATTCCTTTTTTCGAATTTGATTTTAGAAAGTGTATGTGTATCAACACTACTTACTCTTATTGACTACTTTGAAGATCAACTTCACCCGATCACATGTTATTATTGGCCGTCTATCTAGATTGATAACTTTGCTAGCCCTATCCTCTTGCAAATGTCATTCTAGCCTAAATTGGAGGATGACTCCGTTAATGTTTTATTATTGATAATCCTCCTAAAATAACTTCAACGATTTTTAGACATATCCGAACGAAAGTATTGATCGGCAGCTAAGTTTAACCTCGAAGTTTATAACAGTTAATCAAAGTTGCCAGTCAGAAAATCGGTAGTGATATATTTCCAGCATATTATTAGGTACTGATTGAAGAGAGTAGAGCGCAGAAAGTACAGAGACTATCTGGCTTTTGAGTCTAAGCTTATTAACTATACAGTTACTCTCGAACCATCAAAGTTTGCCCGGACTTTAAAACAGAAATAATAAATTTTCATTTAAAATTAAACTCGTTCTAATTTCATTTAAAATAAACTCCTGGGTCAATATTACCATGCCAACGCTTTATCCAGTTTTCCATACAGTTTTTATAATCCTCGGATGAGATGGCCTTTCCTGTATGCGCGAATTTGTCGGTTTCGGATAATTTTTCCAGTGTCATTCACTAGATTGTGGATGGATATTCATTGATCCACGTCTCATCACCAGTAGAGTCCTCAGCTACGGAAGCTTTTGTTAAAGATTCAGGTCTTTTGTTACGAGTCTAGCGTAGCCACGCTTCGTACCAAAAACATTAACCAAAATGTGTTGAGTCGATCAATAAGAGATAATCAGATCTTCTTCTCTTTTTCTGACGTCAACATGACGATTTCAAGCACTTTAACGTTTTCGTCATTAACAAAGGTCGAAACTTCAGTGTGATATCTTGAACTCTGTATAGATGTCTTCCGACCGCTGATGAAAGTTAAGTTTTCTTTAACATTTTCCATAAACAAAAACGGGCCCTGAAAGATTTATATACATAGTTTAAGCATAATAAGTTTATGAAACAAAGAAACCGTATCCATATGCAACAGTAAGAACTTATTGAAACTATAGGTACACGACACCAGAGGATACGGGAATACCAACCGTTTCTATTGTACCGATAGCGGTTATAGGAGACCTTTTCTTATCGGCTCAGCAGCTTTTCAATCTCCTGCGATTCTGCTACACTCTATGGTATTGATAGCGAGGTTAGGCACTCTTTAATCTGCCCTAAACGACTTGTTAATGAGCTCAAGCAGCGCTGCTTTGCTATCTGAGTGGAGGATCACTTCTCTGAACGAGGCTGCACTCCAGAGCAGTAAATCTACTGCTACCTTAATGGCTGCAACCTCTGACAGTAAAACACTGCAATAGTCAGGAAGTCTGAAGCTGGAGTTGATGGAGAGCCCCTAACAGTAAACCCCTCCACAAACGTTCCCCCAAGCTTTGGCCCATCCGTAAAGAAGCTCACTGCCCCTGTCTTCCAATCACTTCTTGATCCAAGTGATCTGGCACGTATTCTTTTAGAAACGTAGATTCTCTGAGTGTGATAGCAACCTTCGCAGCCATACACCTTCCAACAATGTCTACGGGCAATTTGTGCAAGATGGCGTTAAGTACCATGATTGGAGTGGACCTTAATGCACATCACATGCTGATGAGCGTTGAACGCTCCCGAGTTTCTTTGTAAGTGTGGTCTTTTCTAGAGCCCACATAAAGACTCTATAGAACACAATGGACTTCACTATGGTGTAGTAGAGGCAGAAGACCACTTTCGGTGAGATACCCCACCTTTTGCCAATGGCTCCTCTACAGCAGTACAAGTCAATCGATGCCTGTTTTGCTCTCACTTCGATATTCAGCTTCCATTAAAGCTTCCCATCCGGATGTCTCCCATTTACGGCCACCAGTACGTGATGAAACATTTTTGAACTGAACTTTGTAATCAGAACCCCTTAAATACCCCACAAACTTCATACCACATCAGTTGCTTCAGTCAGATTTGTTGAGTAGTGTTATTGATGTTGAGAGTTTACGCAATAATTGGAACTTAATTTATACATCATATTCAGCCTTCAGGAATATTTTATAATCGGTTATTGTTCGCGATAAAATGACAGAATTAATCGATTTGTTCGATATTGTCATCGAATGCCTTGTAGAAAAGCTAGTCTAACTGATCTCCCTTCTAAGGGCTTTGCAAGAAGCTAAGAATAATACTTAATTAAGATTAGTTTAATAAATGGATGAAGGGTTTTTCAAAGAAATTAGAAAGCAGCTCTTTTAAAGTGGTGACCTTTGAAATATCGAAAAACCTTAGCTAGCCAAGAAGTTATCATACATACAACAATTCTTCTTTGACAGCTAACAGCAACGGAAACATTAGAATCGCACTTGTCTCACAAAACATGGACGGACGTCTGACGTTTCGCAAATTTCTCACATGCAGCCATAAACAAGAAATACAAATTTGAAACCTTCTTTTGCATACCCCACCCCAAACCACCGAAACACTGTTGTAATTTGTCCGTCCACTTGGCATGCATTTCTTTCCTTCAGTGTTGTGAATGGCGGCGGCAATGGCTTCGGATGGCAACAATTACAACAACAATTACAGCGACAACTACATACAACTGCAACAACAATGTTTGCATTTAATTCAGCGTCGCAATTGCAGATGCAGATGTCTCCATCTGTTGAGGCGAACATGTTGTACAGGTACATTTACATAAATTACTCAACATTCAAACATGAGTTATGTTGCATGTCCTAATGTAATGTTAGTGTGATATGTCGTTTTCTCACAAGTTCTTGTTACGTTGTTGTAATGTCTTTTATTGCAGTTTGCCAGATTTTTGGTTTATTGTCTGATTGATATCACTGCGTTATTTGTAGCCGTCTCATACTTGTGTACTATATATGCGCGCGGAGACATTCCGTTACAAAATGGAAAAAGGCATAAATTTTTCTTGTGACACAAATATTTTTGGAGAAATCATCTTTGCACACGAATGTTTTTCACACAGTTTCTTCTGTTAAAAATCGGCAATATAATTTTTCATATCGGTAAATTTATAATGAGGCTGATAAAGCACAGTTGTGCGGATTAAAATTTGATTGTGGCCACAAAACATGTTACAAAAGAGTATAATAGTTTTCTTTGATGAAATAATCTATCTTCTTCTTCTTCTTTATTGGCTTAGACACCGCTTACTGTGGCTATAGCCGCGGTAACCACAACGCACCAGTCGTTTCTTATTTTTGTAATGTGGCGCCAATTGGAGATTTCAAGTATAGCCAGGTCCTTCTCCACCTGATCTTTCCAACAGAGTGGAGGTGTTCCTTTTCCTCTGCTTCCACCAGCGGATGCTCCGTCGACTGCTATCAGAACTGGAGTGTTTTCATCAATTCGGACGACACGACCAAGCCAGCGTACTCGTTGTCTCATAATTCTCTGAACTATGTCAATGTCGTCGTATAACCTGTACAGCTCATCGTTCCATTGAATGCGATATTGGCCGTTGCGTTTGCGCAAAGAACCATAAATCTTCCGCAGAATCTTTCTCCCGACAACTTGTAACGTCGACTCTGCACATTTAGCAGGACGGGGATGATGAGTGACTTTTACAGGTTGGTCTTTGTTCGTCGAGACTGAATTATATTTCTCAATTGCCTAACCAGTCCGAAGTAGCACCTGTTGGCAAGAGTTATTTTGCGTTGGATTTCGAGGCTGACGTTGTGTTTAGTGTTAATGCTTGTTCCAAGATGAACGAAATTATCTACGACTTCAAAGTCATGACTGTCCACAGTGACGTGGGAACCAAGTCGCGAGTGCGACGACTGATTGTTTGATATTTTGTCTTTCCCTCATTCACTACCAGACCCATTTGCCTCGCTTTGGTATCAAACGGCTTGGAGAGGTCCTTCTCGATCCTGACGGAGCTTTTGGTATTGCTCAACGTCAGTTTATACAGCCGTATTAGATTTGCGAGAATACCAAATTTATACATAGCGACATAAAGGAAGCTTCTCTTCGTGCTTTCAAGAGCAGCTTTTGAAATCGAGGAATTTATCCTCATCAGTTGTTGATTTTCCAGATCTAAAGCCACATTGAAAAGGTCCAATCCACTACTCTCGATAAGACCTTATATGCGATATTTAGGAGGCTTATCCCACTGTAATTGCAGATTGTGGGGTCTCTCTTTTTGTGGATTGGGCAGAGCACACTTAAATTCGAATCGGCGGGCATGCTTTGGTCCGATCAAAGAAGCTTATGCAGTCTCGTTGTCAGTTCTTCGTCGCCGTATTTAAATAGTTCGGCCTGCAATCCATAGGCCTACGCCTCTAATCTATTATTGCAGTTATAAAATAAAACTAAGAGAACGACAACTCATTCAACGAATACAATATTTCAATGAAAAACACTGGAACTTTAAGAAATGCGTTGGTAAGTCCTTCGAATTACACTTACCTCCATCGCTTGAAAACTACTAAACGAGCGGCCAGTTTCATACTACAATTATATAGCCCACAGAATCATGTCCAACTCCATATAACTGTGTGTTTCAAAACTGAAAAAAGAGACTTGCTCTAACAAATTACCCCAGGTGGGTAAACTTTTTCATCCTAGGATCAACATGTATGAACCAAACATTTTTCAAGGATAAGACCATCCCCCTGCCTAACATCACATCATCCATTAAAGTCAACGCACGTGTCGTACTATACCAACGAAGCCGCTCAATGCCATTCTACATATACGAGCAGAACATATCCGTAGCACCCGTGGACATAGCCGGCAGATGGATTGTTTCGAAGTTTGCCATCAGACTCTGGGCAACGGTCTTAGAGAGGGATATTCCTGATACACTGACAGTGAATTTAAAGCTAGTCAAGGAGTTCATTAACTCATTAAACCTTTCTAGATGAGTATCCACAGCGGAATCGTCGCAAACTGTAAAGCCGAAGAGCTTGCCAGAAAGAGCATTCTTTCACCAAATCCATTAGGATGGAAACGAATAGGTTTTAACCTGACTTCGTGCATTCGAGCCTTAGATCTATGGGTCTTGTTCATCAAGTGTTGATCAAAAATCAGCACTTAGGTGGTTGCGAAAGCCTTCGGGCCCAGTGTGGAAAGTAAATGGTCTATTGAACTACTATCCCTTATTAAGGTTCACATCACCGCAAGGTTATGTGTCTTAACAAGATAATGTTCATTGGCATTCACGCCATGGAGTTAAAGAGTTTAAAGGGCACATTTCATCAAAGTTACAAGGAGGAAAATGGAATGAAAACATCTAGACACTTTCTACTTCACTGTCCACTTTTTGCCAACAAATGTTAAAGTATTTCGGTTGTCATACTTTTTCCGAATCCGGCGAATTGATATTAGCTGCTTCAATAAATTTGTTGCAATCTCCAGACCCTTTATCGATATACGATTGCCTTTTTGATCAACACCTAGGAGTTCTAGATATTACAATAGACAGGCGTCCAAGTGAGATTATTCGTGACCTCACCAAAGATCAGCCAACTTCCCAAATCTTACCTAACCCAACTCACGTGCCTCTTATGAATAATACTTAGACACACGATTCTATCTGCACGATTCTCATGATGGCTGTGGTTAGTGAGACACTGATTTTGACTTGCAGCCGACCAGAACACAACCTTACTTTGTAATCTGTTTTTATATTATTTATTCACTTACGGCACTCAGTAGTGTCACCCATCATCATTAGTCCGGCCATCACTGGTCCTGACATTGGCTTCAGGCGTCGTCCGCCTTAACATTGTCCATCCAATCTAACCGCCAATTTCTTTTGTTACCGCCAAGCGAATAGCGTCTCCCGCTCCTTCAGCGCACAGCGCAATCTGCGCGTCACGCTTATCGTCAGATGTCGCTCACTAATTGATTTTTCTTGTCGCCTGCATAGCCGACGAATTCCATGCCAATCACAGCGCATCGTAGTACAATGCTGCAGCGCGCCAAGCTTTTCCTTCCTTTTTGGCAAAGAGATCAAGCGCAGTGATCGCACAACTCCGATCGAGCGCATGCATGTGCGCATACCCGCACTTTTGCGATCGTCTTGATTGTTCGTTGCAAACAGACTTCGTGTACACTGCTCAACGACTGCCAGCGTTAACGACAATCAACAGCCAACCTGATGGCAACAACTAACAAGCGACGGTGGCGGCGGCAGCGGCATTCGTAACATGAAATTCGACAAATTTGCAAGCGCAACGAAGGTGAATGTATATCGCGCGCCCATTTCCACCACGCTGACAGGCGACAACTCTTCTGCTCAGCGCAAATGTGTCAAGTGTTGGATTCATAAATTTCCAAACTGCGCTCGGCAACGGCAGCGAGTGAACTTCTCAAGATCGCTATCAAACATGCAGTTCGACATGTAGCTGCCAATAAATTTTCACCTCTCTCCCGCGCGTATGCTCACTTTATATGCCTACATATGCAGATAGTTACCGTTGCTGATTTTGACTTTTGTGTATTTAAGGAAGAGTTGGCGAATGGTGTTACTATCACTTCTCTGACACATTATCAATTTCTTTTTCCTCAATATAAATCTTTCAATGAGCTCGCGTCAGTGATATATGAACCACGTATACATGAATTTGTATATAAATATTCGCGCTCACTGACGTCAAAACTGAGTTGAGGATCATTAATCCGAAAATTTGCAGAGTCTTTTAATGAAAATCTTTAAAGCTAAGCTCCATTAACTTACTTGATTGTCAATAAAATAGAAGAAACTCACTCTTTCAGGGTTGAAAACTGCATTCCTACAGTTCGGTGGCATGTCTGAAGGTATGCGCTTCCAAGAGTTTAAGCCTTGGCCTCTCCCAAACGTGGGACAGTCAAGAAAGAAGTGTTGAGTTATTTCCACCGTCTGGTAAGATTCCTAGCCTTACAGCATGGACGACAATAGAAACATGACCTGCTAAAACCCAAATCACTAAGATCTCTTGCTATCGATCTTAGACCAAAAGGACTTTGCAACAGCGCATGCTTCCCAGTAATGGCCTAGCTCTCGCGAAGCCCAGCCAACTAGTTGTAGAACACAAGAGGATATGAGAGCACCGAACCACTCCCATTCCTCTGATAGCAGTTCTAGACTGCGATTCCACTATGGCTTGGCACCCATACCATTCTTATCACAGTTAGACTCGATGCTTTTGATAACGATGTTAGGCACTCCTTGAATTACCCTTAATGCACTGTCAATGAGTTCAAGACTAGTTTCTCCATCTTGCTTTCTGAGTGGATGGTCACTTCTCTGAAGGAGGTTGCACTCCCGAGTAGTAAGTTGACAACTCCGTCGCCGGTATAGGGACTGATATACATACACCTGCTCAGTTAGAAGCATAAATTTTCTGATAACAACTTTCGCAACCATACACCTTTCGACAATATCTATGGGCAAAATGGCGATAAATGTCATGGTTGGAATATGCTCTGTCTTCGATATTCGGCTTCCATGAAAGCTTCCTATCAAGGATGAGCCCTAGAAATTTTATGGTATTCGCAAGTTGCAGACGGTTGTCTCCCATTTGCGGCAAAGGAGCCACAGGGATCTATATCTTCTAGTAAATAAAACCATCTTGGTTTTAATTGGGTTGATGGCGAGACTGAGCTCAATTCCAAATTTAAATGAAAGTGTCGTCGAAATATTTATTATTTTAAGCTATCTGCTAAAGGGTATATATCCATTTTCATGTCGCTTTCCTGGATAACTAAAGAAGTAAGAGCCGAAGCTCTTGAACTTTGGATAGGAAACAAGACAACTTTGAACACTGAGGTGTAAACTTGCTCTAAAACAGCTGAGTGAGATATGTTGGGTTAGCTGTAATTCCTTATTTCAAATGAAAATAAATGTGTCATCAAAATATTCTGAGCTATCTGGTAAGATGACTTACTTGTAGTTCCAGTTGATTATCCTATATGACTGAAGAATATAGAGTTAAAATACGTAAGAATCTAAAGTTATCTTAGAAACACGAGGATACATGGGCGACTGATGGGCTTGCTTCCTTAAATATTCACAATGGTATAAATAAACTTGGTCTTTAAAGAGTTTTGCTCCCGTGACTCCGTTTGGCTTGGAGATTACAAATAATCGAAATTTTAATAAAGGTGGTACGCGTTTTTGGTATTAGATTGGCCTACAAGAAATCTCTGATATTTTTTTACTCATAAGTAGTAATTATACATATGTACATATATTATTATTGGCAACCAACGACAACTTAAGGGTGATTCATTTCGAGGTTCCTTACTTTTTTTAAAGAAAAAAATACAGAAACTTCAAATTTAATGAGGAATTTTTATCATCATTAGAAGGAACTTTTTTTCATTTATTTTTGGAATTTTAGCTCTTTCAAATGTAGACCGCGCCTACTGCTCAGATGGTCCATCCGTTGAGTTCATTTTTCAATGATTGGTTCGAGCATTTCAACTGGTAACTGCCGAATGACCCGCGTGATATTTTGCCCAATGCCTTAATCGAAACGATATTTTCTGCATAGACTTTAGACTTTACATGTTTCCACAGCAAAAAGTCTAAAGCTGTGATATCACACGATATTATAATAGCGCGATAACGTTCGCTATTGACGTTCTCGCCAGCATCATTTTTGAAGAAAAATGGCACGATGATTCCACCGTCACACAAGCCACACCAAACTGTCGCTCTTAAATCTCTTCAGGTTACTCTTCGTCTCAAATGCGGCAATTTTTCTTGTTTACATACCCATTGACCCAGAAATAGGCCTCATCGCTTAACAAAATTTGGTTCGAAACCGTGGGATTTTCTTGGAACTTTTCAAGAACCCATAGAGTGAACCCATGTCGCTTGGGATGGCTATTGAAAAAAGTACCTCTACTTGGTCACCCGTCCTTACTGGTTTCCGAGGACAACTATTTGAAAGAACTGTTTCAATTGTACATGTTTTACCTTGAAGATATGTGAAAAGAAATGTCAAATTTTGCTCCAAAATTGTAATGTGGTTTGTATTTTTGTAGAAGATCTCGAGTCTCTTTTCTAAATCGATAGCTTGAGTTTTGTTCTCTTGCAAAAAAAAAATTGCATCTAATAGCCAATTGTGGTTTTACAATTAGACTCGATTAAAGACAGTATATAGACACCAAAGAAAATTGGACCTTTAGCTTGCTATATAGTATGTTTTATAAACTAGTTGACCGTTGCATCAACATTACATACATGGTTCTATCGAGCGTTTTGTGAGAAAGTTAAAAGACAACCCTCAAAACAACTATTGAACTTTATCAGGAATAAACCAAAAGCTCCGTCAAGATCGGGAAGGACCTCTCCGAACCGTGCGATACCAAACGAGATTTCAGACAATGCGACTACTTATTGTGCGACTTCTTCAATCTACTGCTCCTATTTCGAGAAATAGAGAAGGTATTCTATTCCAAAGGAGCTGGGGCACGCAAATGACATCGATATCATTTGCCATAACTATCACGCTGTTAGTTAGTTAGTTAGATCAAAACACTGGGTCTCTGAGAGTATTCGACGTAGTACCCGCCACGTGGAGAGGGACCGGGCTACACTTGGAATCTCCAATAGGTTGTTAACTGCTGTCATTAGTTCTTTTGATATTTCAGCTAATAATCAGCTTATTTTCCTGCTTAAATAAGACACGTGACTGAATATTATTTAAAATAGGCATTCAAACAGAAATTCAGCAGGCTACTATTATATGTGGTATATCTACGAAAAGACACTGCTTATTTCGCAAAGAAAGAAGAAACAAATTATTCTTCATGTTCACTTATTTTTCATAACTATTCCATCGAGACTATTTCATTCTAAATCAGTCATTTATTCATATGTCTCCGTATGTATGGAATTTTGCGAATGCTTCCTCGCCCTATCAACAACTTTTGGCATCAACTTAACTACCTGAATAAATGAAATTTTTTCCACTCATTCTTTGTCGTTGCTTCAAAATCGATATCCAACCACATATTCCAAACTTCTATGCACATCCTTTCGTGCGCTACGCTTTGCAAACACTCACACATATATGTGGTAGGTATACTTATATGAATGTCCGTCAATCTGTTTGTCCATCACCCAAAGGATTTTCAATTGAATCTGTCAAACGGCAAATATCACCCTTCAATCAAACTGAAAAACACAATTTCTCATCTTTTGGATGCGACGCGGTCGAGTGGACAATGACGGGACCCGGCATAACCCTCAGTGGACATGAGTGGATATATGAGTGTGACAATCTTCGCTGCGCTGGACAAAGTACTCGAAACGTTAGGGTGTGTGTGCGTGTGTTCAAACACGCTAAGCTGGAAAATATTGTGCGCTATAAAAATTCAGTGGCTACAACGGGTATGATCCACAAAATGTGACGGAAAAAGGAAATTGGCAAACAAATAGACAGAGTGGCAGACGAACAGACGGTCCACGGCTACGACATTTCAGCATTCGCTTGGACACGCAAAAGTTTTTTGGTGACAAATAAAATATGTGAAGTTTGCGTGAGTGGACAGATCCTTCAATTTTTCATATTTTCAATTTATTTTTATGCCATACACTCTCACGCACACATTTGTGAGTGTATGTTGGCATGAAGGTATCAGAATGTATTCTTAGGAAAGTAAAAAAAAAATATCTGTTTTTTAATATTTTTTAATGAGCAATTTTTCTAGCTCTATTGACAAGGCTGGAGATACATCAAGAGATTTCTGTTATTCACATTTTGTATAGTGGTGAATCGATCATATATTTGGTATAACTCACTTAAAATGATATAAGAAATCACCATAAACATTCATAGTTTTGTATTCTGTTACTATACCTAAGTGGAATGGACTCAAAAATGAATCCGACCTACAACATACTCGTAGATTGGTATAAAGAATATGATTAGTATTGTTTTCTCAAATAAAACCAAACAATGCCATTGTTTAAAATATTGTTCCCAAGACAGTGGAATCTAGGTAACCGGAACGTAATTGGATTTTTATCCGGCCAAGGAATGTCAACTCAGCACCATTCATGGAAATTACTTCCGAAATCTTTTCTGCCGCTACAACAACGTAATGCTTCTTCCTCTCTTCGCAAGAGGCCTTTTAAAGTAGATATCCGTTTCCTCGATAGATCACTCTCGAGGATCTAGAATGTCTGCCTGATATGATATCATGTTCTAAAAATTCTAAAGATAAAGAAATTATTAGATAGCGTACAATGGATATAAAAAACTGACAATCCGTAGAAAATAGAGGAGGAATGTTTGATTCTGTCCAATTTAGTTTCTGGAAAACAGATTTTAGGATAAATTCCTTTTCATTATTCGACTATAATTTCTTTTAGCTGCAAGCAGCAGTTTATTGGCCTTATCCCCATCCATACTATCCGAGAATAATAATATATTTTTATACCGTGAACAATCGAATGCTTTACTTCACAGCAAATCTTTTGGATCATGGAGTCGCCAAAACCTAACTCTGATGGTTTTTACTCTGCCCACATACCTGTGAGGGAGTTGTAGATGGATAAAAACTGTTGGAAGAGATGGCAGTGAGCTCCTTTACGAATGCGTCAAAACTTGAAGGACGGTTGGTGAAGCGGTATATGTTCAAGAACTCTCTCTCAACTTTTGTTTCAGACTTCCTAACTATTAAAGCGTTTTTCAAGCCGATGTTGCTGCTATTAAGTTATCACTTCTATCCACTCTGATAAAAAGGCAGCGATACTAGCCTTAAACTTACTAATCGGTCATGTAAGGCTAGTTAAAGAATGCAAAACTTCGTTATCAATGGCATCGAATTACTTTGTCGTAGGACTAGTATGGGTGTCAGAGTACAAAGAAATCACAGGTAAAGCTGACGGGCTGACAAGGAAAGGCACCCTAGCCCCGTTATCAGTAAAATGGTAACCAGTCGAGGCTCCAACCCGTCGTTGGTTCTACTGCTATATGGCTCAGCTTCGCGGAAGATTGGCCAGAGCAAGACTACTATTGGCTGCTAACTGTCGCAAGATCCTTTTTTTCCAAGATCGCACACACACACGTCTTTTTCTCCCCAAGATGCTACTCATTTGTAAGAATCACCGCGTATAAACTGAGCGATCAAACTTTGTAAATTTTTGGAAGGAATATTTTCTCATTCCGGCATAGATTATTGTCTATATAGTATAATCTTCGAGGAGATTTTTCAATTCCGTCCTCTATATATATAGTGTGTACTTTAATATTTATTTTTTCGAGGAGTACAGTTCAATTTGAAAAGTTTTATCGAGGTTTTGCAGCGTTAAGTTTCAGAAACTCTAAAAGAGTATAATATTTGAGGTTTGTGACTGTGTGACCGCAATATGAAACTTTTTTTATCGATTCGGATCAAAATATGTTTTCTTATACTTTCAGTATTTCTTTACTATGATTCTTATTTAGTGTCTGTCCTTACTCATCGTATTTACACATGTACACAAAGGCATACTTACAAGTATATACATACATACATACTTGATCCACATTTTTACCAACATCCGCTGGACAACAGCTCAGTATAAAACCGTACGGGGAGGGTGTTTATTATTCCTGTCAGTGTCACCAACATCATTCGAACGGTGACAACAGCTATAAAAACAACAACAACAAGAACTAATGTAACGAGGATACACAACACAAATGGGTTCAGCAAGCACAGAGTCGAGACTGACAACAACAACAACAATATTACTAAATACACTTCAAAAGAATAAGTTGACAGCTGACGATGACTTGTCAGGGACAGGAATCTATCCTTTCATACACCTAAATACTCGCTCATTCACTAACTCACACTCGCTCCGTCGCTCAAGCGCTCAATGATTGTGTGCTCGTCCACCCAAGAAACACATACAAATATATTTTGTATATATATATATGTGTATACGTATGTGAGTATATGTTGTGAAGAGTAGCAACAACAGATCCAGTAAGCATTCGCTACTGTCCAGCGCGTCTACTGACTTGGCGCCTCTTGGGGATGCATTGGTGCTCGCCAAACGCTCACCCATCACTACCGTTACCTAAGGGATAATGATTTTGCAATCAAGTGAAAATAATGCACAAAGTAGCGCAGCGCAGATGAGTAAGATGCGAGAGTGAGTGCATGCCATCTTTAACCGTTATTCGCTATAGTCGTATAATCTTTCGGTATTTGGTTCATGAAGTGTTGAGTGGATTTAGGATATATTTTTGGTTAGGTGAGGATAATTGAAAGGATTTTGTTGTTCGGATATGAATTTTAGAAGGTTAAGGAAACAAAAAACAAGTAGTGCTTCAATAAAACTATCTTCGTACAGTATGCCTAACCCTACAACTGAAATAACTCAACAGAAACAGACCACTGACCTATAAAGAGCAATTTTAAGAACTCAACCGAAATTGAGACTCTCATGTGGTGTTGAAACTGGTCGATATATAGTAACTTAGAAATTAGGTTTAGTTTTGATACGATATTCTTTAAGTCCCAGTTATGTTAGGTTAGAATTAAAATAAAATAGGTAAGGAGAGATCTCATTTCAACAGTTATGATATTGGTCCATTGTAATGCTCAAAACTAACATCTACCTTATATATGGATCAAAAGACCCAGTAGTTATCAAAATTTCTTCGTTAGTTCTACTTGTAGAGGACCGCTTTTGGACCATCCCTTTTATCTGGCGTAACCAAGAAATCGAATCAAGATAACATTGTGACAAATATTACTCGCTTATTCCACGACAAAACCACATCGGTAATCGCGGACCAACAGTGTCGACTTTAGTCTTCAAGAAACAATGTTCTAGATATTCCAACTTAATCTGCCCGTCAACAGATTAACACCTACTGCTTCCCACATCTGTCAACAGGGCGACTACGAAGAAGCGAAACCTGGATTAGGATATCAGACTCACTTATTCGCACATAATGATCTGGAATAAACTCGAATTTAGTACCTTTTTTGGGATGCAATCACTACGTATTCATCAGCTCTTATCTAATCCCTGATATGGCTTCTTTACTCATAAGAGTCATACTATATTTTTCAAGAAATACCATACATTACGTTTTGGAAGAATCCAAACGAGGTTAAGTCTCCGAACAAATTCACTGACGGGCATTCACAGTACACCCATACCTTCATCGAAACACCTACATCCACTCCCTCTCAGTGAATGATGCACTTGGAGTCAAACCACCAACCTTTGCAGACGACGAGCTCGATGATATCGTTCAGCGATTTAAGAGACAACAGGGACAGCACGCTGGCTGGGTCATATCGTCCGAATGAATTAAAACGCTCCAGCTGCTGAAAGTATTCGTCGACAATTTAAGAGGGTATTCAATTTTCATCATTTTGTCCCTCTTTTTACCATTTCGTCTTAACAGGTACAGGGTGATACTTCGAAGTTTCCAAAATCTTTAAGTGAGGGTAGTCAGATCAATTTTAGATTTAGAAACGAGTTAGTTGAGTATATCAGTCATACTCCATATGAAGCGACAGTTTCGGCCAAAGGTAAGCTCTACATAAACATGATAAATGACTAATAATGATCGGATATTAAGCAAATTTTCTTAAATGATCCTATTCCATACAAAATGTTGTTTATGTTTTGATCGATCTCTGGCGTTCCAAGTTTGGTAACCAGGTTATCAGCTGTCTCGCCAGTATTCATTTGCCAGCACGGAGCTGGGATTTCATGTAAGAAGACTAATTTATTAAGAAACGAATAGTACTATACAAACTCTTAGATACTCCAGCTATTACGTCGAAGATTCACCAACTCATTATAGAGTGATATTTCTTTAAGAGCGTGCTGTATTTGCGATCCGTGGAAAAAAAAGTGCTGTTATATCAGCTAGAAGTACAACAATATGCGGTCGATTTTATTATCTATTCTCTAGTAGTCATCGATCCACCATGAACATTCGAAATTATCGGAGCTCTGATGAATTGGATTAAAGCACAAACACCTTTTAAAGGATTGTGCTCTCTTTAGAATACACAATTATTAGAAGACTCAGTCTTTTCATTACACCCACCCATCACCTCAATACCTCAACTATCAAGCCCACTTGTCAATAATAAATGTACGAAACAGCAAAAATTCGCATGTCCAACGTCATTCCCATGACGACAAACTGTCCCAAGAAATCTCGGTTTCGCCTTGAACACACTCGCATCACATGTACATACATATGTACATATTTACGCCTGTATTTATAGTTTATATATGTGTATGTAAGGGTATAATACTCTGGACAGCAGTAGTTCATCAAGAGTTCACAGCAAATGTTAGTTGTCAATCCGTTGAAGGATCTTTGTTATCTGCTTCGCTGCACATTCGTAGGTATGCGGGTGTGGAAAAAAGGACGAATTGTTGTTTATCGAGGTTCAGGGGGTGTGTGAAAATACAAATATAGTTTGTACCAAGGCAAAGACGGAGAAAAGATGAAGAAGAAATTTTAAATAGAGAAAAGCAAATCAGTTCATGCACCAAAGTTGAGCGCACAAAAGATGGCACACACCTCCATCTAAACCCTTGGCCCGCTAAATTACGATGAACGTGCTTTGTAAAGTTTAAACCAACAACAGCAATAAATTAAAGAAATATGTAGATATGTTGGTATATTGCCAAAACATCACTCGTCCATCCATATTATTTTCGTCATCTGTGCTGCATTCATTTCGAACTCATCTTTTATCCGACAACAACAAAAATGGCAATAAGAACAACTAAAACAAGATAGAACGTTATTCGGCTGCAACGAAGCTTTAATACCCTTCAAAAATAAAAAGGGTGTCCATACCACAACTTAATTTCAATATTTCAGTTTGTAAGGAAGCTATATGCTGTAGTAGTTCGATCTGAACAATTTATTGAAAGATTGTAGCATGGTCTCGGATAATAAAACATGAGAAATTTCATGAAGATATTTCATCAAAACAGTTTTCCATACAAGGATTTGTTTTTGTAGGACCCGTTTGTATGGCGACTATATGCTACAATGATCCGATTTCAGAGAGTTCTTTGTAAATTAAGCCAATATTTTAGTAATAATGGACACAAAGTTTCGTGAAGATATATTGTCAAATGAAAACGTTTCTCATACAAAGACTATCTCACATTGCAGCTATATGCTATAGTGGTCCGATATCGTCGGCTCCGACAAACGAGCTGCATCTTTGAGAGAATGGGATCTATCCTAAATTTCAGTTCGATATTTCGGAAACTGAGAAGTTCGCGTATATACAGACGGATTGACAGATGCTCATATATTTTAAAGAATTCTCGAAGTTTCCTTGTCAAATTTCGCAAAAACCTTAATATACTCTGTTGAGGGTAACAACAACAATGTGACAAACAACTCGTCTACTCTTTTCGTCCTTTATTCTCTGCCAACACTCTTCAAGTGTCTTCAAGTGCACAAAAAGCGTGTACAGTTGTTGTTATTGCCGTTTGTTGTTGATAATTTAAAGAATATTTGATATTGTCGCCCCTTATCCTTTGTTGTTCGCAAGTGTATGTAACCTTCAGTTCCGCCAGCTCAAGCGCAGCTGCAATAGAAGTCACCGGTAGACTTTAAGTTCGTTGTGTCTTTGTATTTGTGTATTTGTAAATAAAGGGAAGGTGAAATGCTTTCGGACATTTGAGCGTTGGTTCTGATTAGTATTAGAGCTAAAAAAAAATACAATTATTGTTCAGAAATATAAAACAGTTTTCGTCAGATTTGATCCTATGGTTTTATGCTTATTAAAATATTAATTAATCCATCATCTACCTTTTTAGTTTTGAAGTATTGATGTATATTTCGATATACTACAAAATGGTAAAGTGCTGCAAAATTTTAAATGCCTTGTGATATACTCGAAAATAGTATATATCATACTTATAAATTTATAGAGTCATGGACAGCAAACTGCTGTGGAAGCACAACCTGGAAGAAAGAGTGAGATGCTCGGCACACCCTGGGGGTTCTCTCCCTCTCTCATGTACTGGTGCTAAACAGCTATTGTTAAACCAATTCTGCTCTACGGTGCAGTAGTATGGTGGACAGGCGTACGGAAATCCACCTACTGGAAGCCAATGGAAAGAGTTCAGAGGCTCGCAGCGCTGTGCATAACGAGAGTTTTAAGAACAACTCCAACGGTGGCTCTTGAACTGGTACTAAGCCTGTCACCCCTAGACTTCTTCGCTGAAAAATCGGTGGGACAACTACTGGCTGTTGGAGTATTTACATATAGAACATTCGGACATAGCTCGGTGTATAATGGCGTTTGGGCAAACACCGACTACATGATCCCACTTTTTAACTGGGAAAGAAGGTTCAAATTAAACATACAAAAATAAGCGCAACACTGTAAACATTTATATGGAGCGCTTGAAAATGGACGATGGCGTTGTTCCGGGTATATACTGTCCAGAGTTAGGCTAAAGGGAGCCTTTAAGTTGCCGGACAACTGCAGTATATTATATTTCAAGCAGAGTCAACATCTACTAACACAGATAAGCAGCAATCAAAACAGTACCCTAGTATCGCATATCGGCCAGAAGTGTCTTAGGAAGAAGCTTGATAAGGAAAATTAAAACCCGTTGGAGGGAGCTACCTGGGTGTAAAACTGTAAAAGTCATGTGCAAAACAGTAGTTCGGACATACACAAAACTCCTATTGACATGATGGAAGAGGTTGTAGGAACATGATCGGAATACTAACTGGGGAATCAGGTTGACAGATCGAGAAGACTGCAGATCATGTCTAGAGTAAGGCACCAGTAAAACAATGGAGCATCTCTTGGGCAATTTTCCCGCATTGACAAGAGTGCGCTGTAGGTATCAGGGGTTCCCACGGTATGATACACTGCAGGAGGTATCGATGGTCAGGCCGCAGAGTCTGTTAAAACTCGCGTCAAAAGCAGGCATCCTTAAAGATGACTACTCCTCTTGGACTTAGCAAGTGAACTCCAACTGGTATATCAAAGGATGAAACTGGTCTATGCGTGGCTTATTGACATATCAGATTAACCTAACCTAACCTAAACCAAAATGTTTTTTTGGTTTGCTTTTCTTACAACATGTTGGCCTAGGCTTAGACCCAAAGTATACATACAATAGTTTATTGAAAGAAAAAAAAATTCTTGCCAAAAGCTGCTTAGGTATATAGTACTTTAAAAAATCCGGTATACTCATAATTTACAAACCAAGTTTTTTTATGGACTACCGCTACGGACTAGATGATTATGACCCATTTTCCTATACTTTAGCTCCGAATTAGTTACTTTTTCTTTGATATGACCAAAACCGATTGATTGTAGATTGAATTTCAGTGACATCACATATTTCATCATTGAAAACCAGTCTCTGTAACGAACATCGTAATCTAAGTAATTATTCCAGAAAAAAAAATTATAAAAAAAATGTCATTAATATCAAGCTCTAGAGGTACATCGCGTAACCCTACTCCCGACTATCACAGGTGACGTTTTCGACAACTTATGCGCAGTATTTCATTCGTGAGTTTAAATTATTTGTGATTCTCAACAAGTTAATAAATTTTAAGAATATATTTTGAAGCTTTGTGATTAAACATCAGTTGTCAGATTCGTATTTGAAACGAAACGAAACGGCCTATATTGGCCCATAGCATAACCTATTACAACCAACATCTCTGCTTTCACTCAAAGTGTAAGGAAATTAGAAAATATTCTTGGAACACTTAAAACGATTCAACGCGGCACACATTTGTCATTAACCATCTTGCTACTTCGCTAACCATACATACATACATAAGTATGAAGTACGTATGTCTTCCCGCCCATTAATTTGTAAGTTCACTCGCCTTACCACTAATTTACAAGCGAGCTGACAAGTGACATGCAAAAATCATTGCGACAACTGCCAACACAAGGCATGCATTTCGTGCGAACACTCGTGTTTTTTTCGGCTCGCCATTTATTTGTCGCTAGTTTCTATTTACAATTTTTTTGGCAGCATCTTTTTAATAAAGCGACAGCGTGAATTACTTGCAATTTTGACGATTATGAGTGGCTGATGATGTACCCGCGAGCAGCGACATCTTCAGCTGCCCGTCCATACCGATCGCATCACGCCAGCGAGCGCTGACTCACTTAAAACACGCTGTCGTTGGCTCATCGTTGTCGTCGTCGTCGTTTACATACATACAACGAATGTCGCCAGCCAAATATGCGCCTTCTGCCCCTCAAAGTGGCTTGTCACTCTAGCGGAATGACAGCGAAAATAAAGAAGAAGAATGACACACCACACTCGGATTACTTACCACATTGATTCTTGACGTTTAAGTGCCATGGCAATTTCGATCTACGCACGACTGACTGACGTTCTGCACTCATATATACACTCAATTATATACACTTGCTCTTATGATTCGTTTGTATGTGATACATTTTCTTGTGTGTTGGTGTGTGTATGTGTGAATGCGTAAAAATAATAAAGAAGCCCAATTACATACAGGCACCTGTCAGCAGTTCGTCACTCGTCCATCATACGGATACAACGGCGACAGCATGGCCTGAGTGAAAGTGGGCATATTGGCATTCTAAGTTTTAAACCCAGTGTACAAGTGCTGGAAATAAGTACTTTTACTTGGTAAAATATAAATATCTGTTGAAAGATTCACTCGTATATATTTGTAAAGCTGTATGTATTAGGTGTGCGCCTTCGATACACATATGTTGAAAACGGCAGAAGGTAAGCTCCAAATAGTGGGTAATGTTTTTAAACTATAGAAATGTTTGTATAGTCATTGGTATATTTTGGACGAAATTAGGGAGTCATAGACTGAATAATAAGGGGTTACATGGGTTTCTCGGTTAAAAAATAGCCTTTTTTCAACAATTTTTTTCTCATATGAAAAACTAAATATTTGATTAGAATTGTTACAAACGTACACTATTAACAAAGAAATTTTGAAATTTTTGGAAAAAAACATATTATAATCTCAGCCATTGCGACGCCATTTCCGGTGACCCCTCGGAAAAAAGATGCACCCACCTTGGCAGGATAACTCCTTACAAGATTATCTAAAGTGAAAAGATACGTGTTTTTGTTAAAGCCTTAACTTTAACCTTGGACTAAGGAAAAAAACTGAAAATTGGATTTTTGGCAGACATTTTTACAAAAAAATTAAAATTTCGGAGAAAATTTTGCGTTTTTTTTCAAATAGTTGTAATCGAAAAAGTTCTGCGTCAAAGTCTTTAAGAATTGTGCCTCAAAGATCTGCGTAAAATTTCATGAAGATCCGTTGAGTAATTCTCGAGAAATCTTGCCAATTGACTACAAAAACACAGTTTTGAGAAACACGCGCTTAAAGCGCCGTCTTATTTCCGAAACTATTATTATCGGATTATCTTGACAATTTGGGGCAATACTCTAGAGTTGTTGTAGAATTTTATAAGAGAATAAAAAAAGTCGATTTTTGTAACCCGTAAACCCATGTAACCCCTTAAACTAAACTCGAAATCAACGCTATTTCTTCATAGGTTGAAAACATTAAACGACAGCAAGTAAGCTCCAAATATTAGGCAATGTTTTTAAACTATAGAAATGTTGGTACGTCTTTCTGCAAAATAGATTGCAAATTACCTCCAAAGAGTCACTGAAGATGTAAATACATATAACTAAATCTATTCGATGTGCTATATGAAAAAATAAAAAACTTTTTCTTAAGAAACTGGAGTCTGTGAGTAAGAATTGTGTTAACTCTTATGACAAACTCTATACTGAAGTATGGTAATGTGACTATTTCTGTACCTTCATACACGATAGCCCTCTTTTCGGACTTCCTTAAAGTTCTAAATAAGCTCGAAGGTGATTAAATCTATATTTAGCGTATTTTATACATTTGTTTCTATTCTAAATTTTAGCTGGTTCGAATAAATTTCATTGGAGAGGTTCAATTTACGACCACTTTTAGCAGAAATTGGGAACGTATATCAGCAACAACACGCCGAATATTATGTCTGGCATCAATCGTCTCGGTCTTATCTGCGACTTCTCATAACCCCACAAAAAATAATCTACTGATGTTAAATAGAACGATGTTGGAGGCCACCCCAATGGCACACCACGCGAGATAATTTGCTAACGAAAAGCTTCTTGCAATAAATTGATTGTTTCGTTGGCTGTCTGGCATGTAACGCCGACTTGTTGCAACCAAAGGTCGTCCACATTAAGGTCCTTCAAATCAAATACGAAAAAGTTCTCAATCACGGTCCTATAGCGTTCCCCATTGACTTTTTGAAAATGCAATGGCGTCAAAATAATTACTTTCGGATTAAATTCTTTAACTAAAAGTGAGTTTATTGTTCAACGTGTAACGTGCTTGTTGGTCGCTGGGCTTTAATTCATGCACGAGTTCAATTTTCGAAGATTGCAAAATATTCCATAAAGTGGATGGGCACACTTTCAAATGTAGTGCGCGATAGCGCATGGACTAATTCGGTCTTCTTCACTACTCTACTCCACAACAGCAATAGCATCTTCGTTACGCTCCGTACGCCGTTTCTGAGAATACGATTTTGCTGAGTCATTATGTCGACCGAACATTGGATGCGTCTCGCTAACCGACCCATTATTTTGGTAATATATTTACTCGATTTGCAAACGTTGTTCGGGAGTTTGTCTGTGCGTTATGAAATGGCAAATCAAACTGAGCATAAACCAATTAAAAGCTGTCAAAAAGACTAACTCCGAAAAAGATATTTCCATATTGAAAACCACACGTCTAAAAAAACGTCCGTCGCGATGAAATTCTCTTCACTTTAAGTGAATGCAAGTACGTTCATCTCATTTTCTCTAACCAGATCAGCAAATATAAGGTCTCTAACAGATTTATCTAATTTTTAATAGTGTAATCCAGAGGACCCTTTTTGGGATCACATCCCTTTTATCTGGCGTAATCAAGAAACCGATTTCAAAATAATACAAAACGGACAAACAGTGTCGACTTTAGTCTGCAGCAAACTATGTTCTGGATATGCCTATTTATTCATCCTGTCAAAAGATTTACACGAAGATATTCCGATTTTGTAAGGACCTTTATTTTTCTAGATATTGTTATGTTTTGATTAAGTTCTGCTGCCTGAGGGTTATAAGAGAATTTTTAAAGGGGATCTACAGAAAAGTGAGGAGATATTTATAAAACTAGTTAGTATATTTTTTACCATTTTGTCCCTTTTTATTATTTCGTCTTAATATCACCCTCTATATTTCGAATTTTCAGGTAGTGGCAGTTTGGATCGGCTTTTAGAAATCTGATATTAGTGGCCTACTTTCCTATTAAATTCAGAATCTAAACGACAGTTTTGGGCCAAGGTGAGCTCAACATAGACATGATAAATGACTAATAATGATCGGACATTTAACCAATTTTCTTGAATGTTCTTTGGTTCCATACGAAATGTTGTTAATGTTTCACAGCTCTGGCTACAATCGTTCTCTGGTATCCAATTAAAGAACATTTCTTTCAAATTTTATAAAAGAAATTGCGCGAAAGCATATTTAGCTAAAAATTGGAAGCAAATGACCATATATTAAAAGACTATAAGTTTTTCAATTATCAATTTTTCAAGTATCAATTTAAGTATGATATTTTTATTGGTTTAATCTATCAAAAAATGGAATTTTTATAAGTTCACACTAGGTGTGTCGCTTAAGATGTTGTATTTATAATGGTGTCTCAGCGCTTCAAACATAAAAAGATTTTGCTCAACTCGCTGCCAAGATGCATTGGGACCTCTCATATAAACACCATCTCTCATTAAAACACCCTTTAAGCTATACCCTCATACTGTGTGCTCAAACGCTCTTATTGAAAAGCCCTTTATATGTACAAATATTGCTGCTATCATATATATATAACCCCCAACCTAACCTCTCCTACTCATTCTCCTTGCAACCGTGCAACAAGTGTAGCAACGTATTGTATGTAGTAAATCAATCAACGCTGTAAACCAACTTTTCTGCCACAGCTCATCAGACACCCTAGCCTTACTTCCTTACACATTCACACTTTACAAATATATTGAATCAAACGACAACAACAAAAGCAACAAATACTCACATAGCGATTTGTTGCAATTGCATACATTAGTACATACATATTTGCCATGAGTTGCAAATTTCGCCCCCTAACACGCCCACAGACGCCATCAAACACACACAGACGCACACGTCCACTTAGTCAGACGGACGCCCAGTGCATTCAACATGATTGAAAACTGATGGCATGCATTTCTAGATTTTTTCGCATCATCATAAAACTGACAAGTGAATGAAGATATTTCCGCCCAGACACGACTGACTGCACATTTTACGCTGTGTCGCTACAAATTTCTTCCTACACAAGCGTCATTTGAATTTAATTTGCTATGTGGATCGCAGCAGCCGTTCAGCTTTACGACGCTTGACGTTGCGTCAAGTCACATTGCCTTGTGTTGCGTTGCGTCGCGTCGCTTCACCACATCACTACTCATCACTTTCATTTCAACAAGCGAATTCATTTCGCAATGCAATTGCAACCGGAAATTTATGTTAGTGCAAATATGTGCGAATACACGGACCCACTACACTTCGATGGAAATGTTAAAATCGGCAAAGTGTCGACAATATTCTTAGAAATATGTTAATGTGCGCGCGCTTGAGCATTTCGTGTTGACTTCAATTAAGTATTGATAAATTGCGATATACGAATTTTGAGGCAGAAAAAATTAGTATGAGGATTAGTTATATAATATTTAAGCGCGAAATATTCGCATTTAAATTTGATTATGTAACTTTTGAGTTGGTGATTAACATGCTTGCTATTCAATAGTTTATCGGAGCAGCTGAAGAGCTTAGTGGTTAGAATTATTTCTTCATAAACATTATTGAGGACAGCAAATTGCCAGGATACATAGAATGCAGAATGTAAGTGTGAAAATATGCCCAGAAGAACTCAACAAAACTTCTGCTGCTAATCGAGAGCGTTCAACGGGCGGCGCTCATCAGCAAGTGGTCGTGCACTAAAGTCCACTCCAACCATGGCACTTAACGCTATCTTGTATATATTGCCCGCAGACATCATCGGAAGGTGCATGCTGCGAAAATTGCTATCAGACTCAGAGAGTCTGACGTGTCTGAAAACTCGGAAATCCTCACTCACTTTGACTTCACACCGGATCACTTGGATCATGTAGTCGCCAAACCGAACTCTGGCGGCTCCTTCTTTACTCATGTACCGGCACTGGAACGTTTCTTTACGGATGGGTCAAAGCTTGAGGGAAAGGTTGTTGGAGGGGTATACTGTCAGGAGCTCTCTATCAACTCCAGCTTCAGACTTCCTGACTATTGCAGTGTCTTCCAGGCTGAGCTTGCAGCCATTAAGGTAGCAGTAGATTTACTGCCCCGGAGTTCAGCTACCTTCAGAAAACTGACTGTCCAATCAGATAGCAGAGCGGTGGTACTAGCCTTGAACTCATTAACAATGCATTCCGAGCTGGTCAAGGAGTGCCTAACTTTGCTTTCAATATCATCAAGTGCCTTTGCGATAAGACTGGTATGTATTCCAGGCCACAGCGGAATCGCAGAAAAATTTAAAGCGCAAGAGCTAGAAAAAAAGGCACTACCATCTGCAGAAGCTGTATGGAAAAAGAAGGGGCGGAAACAACTCAACATTTCTTCTCGACTATCCCGCGTTTGGGAGGTAACGACTTAAACACTTCTTAGCGCACACCTTCGGACATCCCACCGAACTCTACGGGGCGGGAATGGAAATTAAACGCCTGTGCAAATTTGTATTGGCAACTAAGCGTTTTGCTAATTTATAAGTTCGAACACAGGAGTTCTTTTTTTCTATGATATAATAGTCTACGTGTGATCTTTGATCAGTCATCTAACCTAACCATTACATTCAATACAATATGCAGACTTCAGGCGCAAAGCACTTCACAATGGCAAGCTCGCAGACAGAATTAAAACGAACGCAGGTGTTCGGCAACGGTGTTTATATTCGCCGATTCTTTTCCTTATTTTTGTCGTTGACATCGTACATACATCGATCCATAGGTGGCAAGTGCAGAAGAATGTACTGAATTTTTACCGAACTTCTTGAAGATCTCGCGTATATGGACGATATATATGCCTGTGATGGGCTCCGTTAGCCAATAAAAACTTAACGGTTTAAAAATCGCCATTGAAAAAACAAATTTTAAATTTTTTTATAGCTAATGGCGGTTACGCCAAATCTGGAATCCGGCGCCAGTGTATTTCCAAACAAAAATCAGACTATATAAGTCCAACATTGCCTCTGTACTACTTTACGGATGTGAAACCTGTCTTGAAACCGACCACCATACTGCAAGTTTACAGAACTTTGTTACTAGATGCCTACGATGTATCTTCTTATCTTATCAGCAATGACAGCCCTAAAAAACTGCAATTTCTGAACCCATGACCAATTGCATAAAATGATGATGGATTCATCACACACTTCGAAAAAAATTACAGAAATTTGCTGACAAGCTCTGAATTGAAAGAAGTCGTAAACAAGGCCGCCTTAAGATATTGTGGAGAAGATTCTTACGGAAAAAACCGATAATGCGGAAAATCATGGAACGGAAACGGCATCTTTTTGTATCCATTCTCTTTTAAGGGCCTTCAAACGGGTTTTGTATAATATTCAGCTCTTGAGTAATTGCAACGGTTAATACATGTTGGTTGGACTCGATGATTTCAATTATGTTACCGATATTTTCGGCAATTGGCCTCTAAAGAGCAGGGGATCACTTCATTCTCATTCGCTCATTCAATGTATTTAATGTTATCCAAATGAGAGCGCCAACGACTATGAGTAACTGAATATATTCAAGATATTCATGAACATTTAAAAAACTGTGGCTTGATTTTTCGTTAATACTCTCCTAAAGGCAGAATAGACCTAATGTCGCGGTGCAAACCTCATATATTTATACCCTGAACAGGGAATATTAAGTTTGTCACGAAGTTTGTAATGCCCAGAAAGAAGCGTCGGAGACCCTATAAAGTATATACATATATAAATGATCAGTATGTTGAGCTGAGTCGATTTAGCGATGTCCGCCTGTGTGTCTATCCGTCCGTCCGTCTGTCTGTATATATACGTACTACTCCCTCAGTTTTTAAGATATCGTTCTGAAATTTTGTAGCCGTCATTTCCTCTTCACGAAGCTGCTCATTTGTCGGAACTGCCGATATCGGACCACTATAACATATAGCTGCCATACAAACTGAACGATCGGAATCAAGTTCTTGTATGGAAAACATTCACATTTGACAATGTATCTTCGCAAAAGTTGGCACAGGTTATTTTCTAAGATAATAATGTAATATCAGAAGAAATTGTTCAGATCGGCTTCCATATAAACTGGACAGTTACTAAAAGAAATGCACCTGTGAAGAGTATATTATCTTCGGTGCAACCGAAGTTAACGTTTTTTCTTGTTTTTTTTTTTGTTAAGTTTGAAGATCTGTATGGTCTGATTTCTAGTGGATGATTAAAAAATGATTACTAGGACAATTGGAAAAGTTTGAATAACCCCTATGGCTATATAAAAAAATTTTATTCAAAGAATCGTTGTAGAGGGGGGCTTCTGAGCGCTAAAAAGTGTTTAAAAGAGGACATGGGTTCACCTTTTATTTTATGTAGCACACAAATTACAAAGGCTAAATCCATCACATATCCTGAGGACGAATCGCTACAGCAGGTGAAATCTGGTGGTAACCGCGCATATTCCCCATATAATGCTAATATTGAAAAACATAAGTTACCAATTAATACCTGAATATCACTAAATATCAATGCCAATATGGTGCTTGAAGGCTTTAGAGGAATCAAAGTAAAAATGGAGAATGGATGTATCTCCGCCTATCCAAAGGTGTTAATCCATGACCAAGAAACGACTTCTCCAACTGGGCGAAATTTTTCTGCATTCTCGCCTGCTAACCGTATACAACATTTTTAATTCCATAAGGTTCTGTCACTTTCTGATATATAACATCGATTCCACAAATAATGAATTCGAGATTTCCTATCAAATGACTAAAAATTAATATTCCTTGGATTATTCTGAGCAACTTTGTCTAAGAAACTATGGGTTTAAAACCGGTTTCGAGCCAGCGTGATTCCTTAAAAATGCTAAGTTTTTATGGAACATAAAATTTATTCGTCACTTTTTGAGATATGCGACTGAATTTCAATAAGTAGGTGCATTTTGATATTCTATTGATAATTTGTACCTGTATTACAATCGCCCCATTCAACTGATTATTTCCATTTTTGAAAGTACGCCTTAAAAATTGTTTGCTTCAAATCGTTTTTAGACCTAGTCTCTTAGACAAAGTTGTTCGGAATGATCCGTAGAATATTCCCCACATATGCTATTTTATAGAAAAAAAACCGACCCGCTCTACCTCGAATTCATACAAAAACAAACTATACAATTACACACAGCAATTATTTAACTCATTTTCTTCTTCTTCCCCTGCTCCCATTACTGCTATACAAGTAACACACATTCCTTTAAGGATTATTAGCAATTTTCTAACCTCATCGCATCAAATTTCTGCAAATTTGTTGAAACATCTTAAGACTGATGCCGACGTTGACGCTGATGGCGTTGGCGACAACGGGGCGACCCTGACTACTACTTTACACGAGCAAAATGCAAACTGACATGCCACTGATGAACAGAATGCATTTCCCTAGTTGATGAGATATGATGCGGCTGATGTGGCATGAACGAGGAAGAATGCACATATGTACATACGTATGTATATTATATGAGGAACAACAACAAATGAACAACATAATATATAGTATGTTCATTACAAGGCATATTGGTGAAACGAAGTTTTTGTTGGTGTTGTTTATATACCCCGAACAGTTTGCAAATAAGTTTGGAATACCCAGAAGACACTAAAATATGTATATATAATGACCAGTGTGACGAGCTGAGTCGATTTAGCCATATCTCTCAGTCTCTCAGTTTTTGAGTTATTGATCTGAAATTTTTCACACCCCATTTTCTCTCGAAAAAACAACTCATTTGTTGGAATTGCCATTATCGGACCGTTATAACTTATAGCTGCCATACAAACTGTACGGTCAAACTCTAGACCTTATAGAAAACCTATTTAGTTGAGGAGATATCATTACAAAATTTTGCATGGAGCATTACCACAGGCAAAGGTGCAATATTAGTAGAGATTGTTCAGAACCGACCACTATAGCATATAGCTGTCATACAAATTCTGCGATCAAAATTGAGTGTTTGTATGGAAAACTTTTTTATTTGAAAAGATAACTTCACGAAATTTGGCACAAGCTATTATTTAGAGTAACAGTATAATATCCGTAGAAATTGTTCAGATCGGCCTACTATAGCATAAAGCTCCCATATAAACTGATTGATCAAAATTATGACCTTGTATGGAAACTTTTTTATTTGACAAGATATCTCTATAAAATTTGGCATAGATGATTGCCCGGAACAACGGTACTTTATACGAAGAACCTTTTCAGATCGGACCACTATAGCATATAGCTGCCATACAAACTGAACAGTCAAAATCAAGTGCTTGTATGGAAGTATTTTTAGTTGTGGAGGGTATCACAAATGCGTTGCAGTTTTTCTTTTTTGTTGTTGTTTTTGTTGATTCTGCGCTTGTTGTTGTTTTTGTGTTTCTTATTGTTATTGCTGTTGTTCTTCATCTTGTTATTTTAGTTACCAAGTTATTTGTCAAGAGATTTTTGTTGGTCTTAACTAAGCAACATTGTTGTTGTAAGTAGTGTTTGTACAAACTTCACGCGGTCGCTTGGGTGTTGCTTGCAGTATTGTTGTTGCCACAGCCGCCGTGGTTGGTTGATTGCATGTAGTGTTGCATGCATATTACGTAATATCGGCACGCGTTCCAAGCACACATATATTTCCATCAGCAGTTAGTTAGGAGAGCGCCCTTGCAACAATTTTTTCTAGTCGCGCCGACACACACCCGTACATACCACATGGCGGCAAATTGTGGTAGCAACGACACATAACTTGTCATAAATGCCACTATCACTGATACTGATAGTTGTGATTATGCTGATGATGTTGATGCCAAAGCTGTTGCTGATGTTGATTTTCAAGCTCAAAACTGCATAGCAGCAACAACAACAACAGCGAGGTCGAGGCAGCTAGCAGTAGCTGTGAGAGCGAGACTTGCAGCAACAGATTGCACTGCATGGCTGATGCCTCATATACGAGTAGCAGGCACGCTGATGAAGGCGAACGGCTGATGACAATGACTGTGATGACAAGGAATTGAGTTGGCGTTGGCGGTGTTGTGCCGCCAGTAGGACGTGAATAAATAGGCGACATTAGCAGCGCAGCAATATGAGGCAAGCAAAACAAATGATAAATGACGTGTGCAAATAATATGGTTTACACTTGTATGTGTGGCTGTGTGTGTGTTTAGGCAGCTCATAAGCCGTGTCTTGAACCAATGATAATGTTGATGACGATGATGGCTGATGGGTGATGAGTTCATGGTGCTTAGAATGCGCTGTTGTGGTTGCTGGTATGTATGTGTATGTGTGTGGTTGCCTCAGCTGAGTTTTGTGTGTGGTTTTGTCACTGAAAATCTTATATAAACTGTGTTGATAGTAGCATACAACGGGGAGTTCGTGATTTTATGTGTTAAAAGTTCATTTAAGAATGTAAGGAATTTGTAAGTTATGTATGTTAACGAGGCCGCACTGAGAATATATTAATGGGAAGTTGCATGTGTGTCAATATATTATTAGATAATTTCGTAGATAATGGCATTAAACGGCTTCAATATTGAAAGTACCAAAACTATAAGATCTAGTCAAAAGAAATCCATTTATTAATAATTTAATAAATATTTAGTAACAATATCTTATTATATTATATTAGTCCTATCGGCATACGCTATATACCGTTGAAAACGTAAGTTATGCGGTTGAAAATGGGAATAGTAACAGATCAATTGAGAAGTTTCCAGCCTATCATAGTATAACACATTTACTTTTTTTGCAAAATTCGTTTTTTTATTCAACATACATAGCTCCCTTCAATGGTGATACACTGATTACGGCGACTCTCTAACTTTTCGATACCATTTTTCAAGTATGATTTGCCCTTTGATTCAAATTATTCCTCAGTTTCGGCGATCACCTCTTCAGTCAACGAAAAAATGTTAACAGCGATAGTTCTTTTGAGATCTGAGAAGAGCAAATAGTCGCTGGACGATGAATTAGAAGGCAATTCGAAACTCAATTCATTGTATTTGCCAACGATTCCGCTGACACAGTGTTCGCCTTGGTGGAGAAGCATTTTCTTTTACTTGAAATGTAGAGGTTTTTCGGCGATTTCGTGCATCAAACGATCCAATAACGACATGTAATAGTCGCTGTTGATATTTCTTCGAGGTCCACGCGCAACCCAAAATACAGAAGCCTTAAAGTGGTGATGAAGAGTAGATAACTACGACAACATCAAGCGAAAACGATTGTTTTCGAATCGCAGCGAGCTGACGTCTACAGTGGCCAAGCGAGGATTGACGGTCAGGAAGGTTTTGTTATGTATTTGGTGAGATTAGCATGTAATCATCTAATATAAACTGTCTTCTTAACACGAAACTCTTAATTCGGATCTCTACTATGAACAAACTGAACTTCTGAAGTAAGCATTCACCCATAATCGGCCAGCTTTGACCAATAGAAGTGGAATTGTGTTCCATCAGGAATACGTAGATCACACAAATCGATGGTCATTCGTCAGAAGCACTGGTTGGGAAGTTTTGAAGCACCTAATTTAAAATCCGGCCCTGACACCAAGTGACTACTATCTCTTACTGCCTATGGTAAATGGTTTTGTTGGTTCATCATTTGCTTCAAAAGAAGCGTGTAATATAAATACCTTTTGATCCAACAAAATCGATGCGTCTTTAATTGCAGTGTCACAGAAGTCTCAAAGAGGGAGATGAGAGCCGAGAGGCCTAGTTTTCGATCACTCATACAGCAATAACTCGCCGAATGTTCTCTTCCAAGCAGTCAATCGTCTCGGGCTTATCTGCGTAGAGAAGCGGCTTAACCTAACCCCATAAATAATACGTGAGATAATGCACTCGCCAAAAATTTCTTTCAATAAAAGAACTGTTTCGTTGGCTGAGTGACATGTAGAGCCGTTATAATGAAACTAAAGTTCATCTACAACATCCTCCTTTAATTCTAGCACAAAAAAATTATTAATCAATCAATTAATCCTTTGACCGTAACATTATTGCCGGCTTTCTTTTTTTTATTTTGGAGAGGGCATTTTAAAATATACGTCATTTTTCCGGAGGGGTCCGAAGCGTCTAGATTTTTTTATTTCCCATAAAGGATGGTGGTATTGTGTGAGGTGTCAGCGATCCTGCTTGCTTTTATACCGCTTCCTTCACTCCTGCCGCTCATCGTCGGGGGTTGCTTATTCGCTTTAGCTCATATCGCAACTGGCCTGCGACTACAGGTCGTTTGGCCATCTGCAACCTGTCGACCCCCGGTAGCTCAGAGCCCATTTAGAGCGCCCAGATTCGATAGAACAAACCATTCTGTCGGAGGAGCTGCTCTCTGGATGCAAGCGTCTGTACGCAATGGAGGATGCGACAGGCCTCCTCAGAGACCATCTATACGGTCGATCAAAGTTTAATCGCAGGAGCCGAACCCACACCCCCAGCTAAATGACTTTAGTAAGTTACTCTATTGACCACCAGATTCAAGGCTTTTGGTTTGACTCAAAAGAAACCAAAGAGAGGCATAATCAAATGCTTTTTAAAGAAATCTAAGTACAGCCTCTCATGCACTTCCTGCAGACTTCTATGGTACTACCGTTTCCGAATACAACTCGATTAGCAGCGTTACCGACTTCCTTACTAACCCGAGTTTGCCACTCAAAACAGCAATTTACCATTTGGCATGGAAGATTAACCAATCAACAACATCACCGGCTAACTAGTGAGGATATAGCGTATTAAACACTCTCTGCTACTCCTTCCCTAGCATTTCACACATTTCTTTTTTGCGCTCAACTCTCATTTTATTACTGTGTTTTCGCCGCCGCACGCCATAACTTCCACGAAGCATGTTAATAATTTACAATTTGGTATTCATAAATAAAATGTCATATATGCTCATATGCGCGGTTAGCATCGGCACACCATGTGCGCAGCCGCAAAGCGTATTTGAGTAGCATAAATATGAACGAGAAGCACAATCAGTGTGACGCGGTTGTGCCGCCACAAAGGAGTCACAGAGCTGCACCCCACCATAGCAGCTGCCTTAATGAACGAATGTTGATTAAAGTTATATGTCTTTTAGCACTTTAGACTGTTGTAAGGCTGAGGTGTTGTCTTACCACCGGTTTGCTAACGATGCTTCTTGACTTGGTGTTGGACATTGAATGACGATCGCGGCTACTCAATGAGCAGCTGTGGCAATGAAAATAAATTGAGGAAAGGAAATTGGTTGATTGTAAAGGTGTTTGTGGGTTATATTGTGTTTGGGTTGTGGGAAAAGTTTGACTTTACATCTTTATTAGATTTTTGACAGAGCTTATTATTCGAACTCTAAAGAGCCGGCTGTTAGAGGCCCAGCATACTTACAGTAAAGCTAGATCGGCGGACATTGCCTTGTACTCGGTTGGCTCTTTGCTTAAGGAAGCACTTATGTATACATAAAGACTGTGCGGGATACCTGCTTACATAATGAGGGATCCTTCAAAAACATACCTCCAGAAGCGATTATTGTAGCTCTTATTAAGTTTGCGGTCGAAGATAATCATAACATATAACTCCCAAATAAAACGGAATGAGTGTTGCGGAGTGGGGAAGTGCACAGCACACTTTTGAAAAATAAATAGGTATAGTCGAAAAGGTAGCGTCTTTTCCTTTTGCTCTGGAACCAGGTGGTGAACGACGTATTGAAGTGGAGCCTCTCACCATGAATGGTGTTCAAGCTTTATGATAACGTTATTAAGCCAATAATGCTAAATGGGGTCTTTGTCCGCTGAAGAGTCTTTGGAAAAACCTCACTAGCTTAGCAGCTGGAGCATGTACAAAGACCAGCATTCATCAGTATCTGTGACACAATATGGACAACATCAACAATGGCACACAATAGCATTCTACACGTTGCACATAAAGAGGCAGCTGGCAGATGTTTTGCTACGAAGGGGACTTTGATTACATTTTTTTACAATATAGTTCACTGCATCTCGGAACCTTCTCCTGACGGTTCCTTCCGTACTCAAATGCATGCAGGGGGTTTGTGATGCGTTCCGCTCGTCAGAGCCTTCGGAGAAGAAGTGCAGTGAGATTTTTCGCGAAAGCATCGAAGCTAGGAAGGAGGTAGAGTTTTCTATTGGAAGCTACCCAACAACTCTGGCTTGAGACTACCGGTCTATTATAGCGTTTTCCAAGGAAGATGGTTGCCTTCAAGCAATAGATGTATTGCTTTGTAATGCCGCTTCCAACAGAGTGGCTTGCATTCACTTCTCTAGTCGAGCGACTATTCTGGCTTTGAGATCCCTGATTTTGCGCTCGAAACTGGGCAAGGAGTATAACGTATAACCTCATTATTAATAGAATCAGGCTTGTTCTGTACTAGAATTGGATGTCCAGTCACAGCAAAGGCACCGGAAACTGCAAAGTCGATGAGCTTGAAAGGAAGGGCACCCTGACCCTAATGTAATCAAACTGGAAGGCAGCCCATACTCTGTTGTCTAGGCAAGTATTGGTTCAGTAATGGCTTGAAAAGACTGATAGATTTTGTTTTCGTACACCCGAGAGCCTTAGTAATGCCTTACTGCAAGTTATGCACTAATATTGAGAAAAATGCATCTTGAATTTCAAAATCGAATCACCAGTAATTGATAGTTAGAATCCCATACAAAAGTGTAACACAACTAAGGATACATTGCTATATAAAAAAACTTTCTAATAAAAAAATGTCAGATTTGTCAATGATAACCTCGTCGGCCTCGATTGTGAATGATCTTAAACACTATTCGAACGAATTGGTTGCCATAATTGAGGTTATAGGCCCCAGAAATTTCCACTTAAGCATCATTCGACTAGACTTAATAAAATATCACAGTTTTTTGCTTTATTTTGCATAATTTCTTTTAAATAGGAATATTAGGAGTCGTCGAAGATAGTTCATCTATCCCTACTAAATACCTTGAATTTGCAAATATAATTCTCAAATTTTGCATTCTTTCCACTCCAACTTACCAAATTTCTAAAGCCCAAATCTCTATGGTAAATGCCCTAACGTGAGGCCTATCATAATACCCAGTTCCCTGTAGCCAAAGAATTTTGATCTGTCCGCCATCCATATTGCATTAATTTCACAAGAGATGAGTAGTATCCAATTCATCATATCAAGCAGTTATTAAAGGCATTGAATATTTGTTATACGTAAGCGAGTCAATTCGCTCCTTATAACGTAAGACTGGGTAAACAAGTGAACCATATCTTTTACTGATTGGAAGTTTAATTCAAATGCCACAAAATACCTGAGTGGTTTATAGGATCGCTTACTGCTTATATTACTGGGTTATTTAAATGTCTCACTTATCACACATATCTAACGGTATGATATCACACGATCTTGGTGGCCAATCGACTGGCCTAAAACGTGAAATTATCTGCTCACTCAAGTGTTCTTTCAATAAGTCCACTAATTGATGCGAGGTGTTTAAACCAAATGTCGGCAAGATTACGAGCTTCAACTTCAGACATCAAATAGTCGGTTATGATGATGCAATACCGGTCGGATACCTTCTCACCGGCATCAATTTTGAAGAAATATAGACTTCACCGACCCACAAACCACACCAAATTGTTGTTTTTTCTGGATTAAATGCCAGCTATTGAAACTCTTTGGGTTGCTCTTCGTCCCAAATGTGGCAATTTTGCTTGGATCATATCGCTGAACAAAATTTTACTCGACAACGTAGGATTTTCTTGGAATTTTTCCAGAGCCCATAAAGTGAAGCGATGTCGCTTGGGAAGATCGAGCGGCTTCAGTGTATTCTGAACGGTTTCAATTAAGATCTCGACGTAAAATACGCCAAATCCTTCCATTCGAACTTCTGCGAACGATGCCAAATCGGCTCTCCACGATCTTCGTATACACTCTCAGATATGGCTACAATGTACTGTATATTTTCTTCCCTGCCGGCTGGACGTGGTCTATTCGGTCGAATATTATGCAATAATGAATACTGGCTTTCAAGATGGGTAATGTTGAACGAATAGTATGCTCAGTAAGCAGCAGTAATAGTGAAAAAGGTAACTATACTTTGATCACCCATTATATTAAACATTCCCTGTATAAAGAAAAATTTTAATGACATTTTGGTTCACCAATACAATCTTCGGTCATTGAGAACCCTATTAGTATAATTTTTCCACAAATTCTTTTAATCTTCCTAATGAACAGAACCCTCACATTTGAGCCACCGATACTTTAGTGCGCGACAAAACAGTAATATACACGAAATAATATCAATTACGTACACAAACATATCTATAGAATACAACAAAATTTAAAAAATTATACAACTCCAATACAAATGTTATCTTAAACGATAATAGTAAGCGCATAGCATTCATAAATGCGTAGCTGAAAAAAATATATGTTAAATAAAGCAACTGTCAAAAGCGTCAAGCAACTTCTGCTCCACTCAACTATATATGATTGTGACGTTATCGCGCGCTCCACTAAACGCCATGCCACGCGCAACAGCATTAAGCGACCAAGAACAATGCACCACATACTTGTATAATACACATGCGTTTATACCCTTGCTCTAATAGCTAAAGCTAGCGCTACATCGGGTTGTACGCGCCCACTATATGCGCCATATAAGGCGCTGTAGCTAGCGCGCTACATGATACCCTGTGCCTAGCGCACTATATAACACCCTACATCTAGCGCACCATATAACACTCTGTACCTAGCGCGCCCCGCAATACCCAGCGCCCACTTAGCCCACATGCCAACATCCGCGCGTCACTGTTAGCCATTCAAGCGTCAAACATGTCGCGAATGCACATAACAAATTCTAGCTTTTTTACACGCATACATACATACAAACGAACGAAACGCATCCGACTGTCGCCGTGGACAGAATGACGTTGTCACGAAAATTGCAGAGTTCGAAAGTTGTATTTACCAGTTCGTGCGCCTCCGCACCGCAATGCTCTACAAGCTTTTTACAAAACACACTGTGACGCGCGCACAAATATAATATATATTTATATATGTATATGAGTACAAAAACAGCAAAAACAAAAAAAAAGGTTCAAAATGAAATAGACTAAAATAAAATGAAATGATGGAAGAAAAGCCAACGGGAAAACAAAATGAGGAAAGAACTTTTCAAAAATTATTGAAATGTCACGTAGCAACTTCTCAAATTGCAAAAATCCTGACGCTGTCATTCAATTGTACAATGCAGCAGTGCAGGCGCACACTGACAGCCACAACAGAGGCGACAGTGAAGGGAAAGTAACAGCGCCAGCGCTGAGTGTAGTGGTTAGAGAAGGCAGCAAATATGGTGGCGCGCAGCAAAATGTAGCGCGGCACGGAAGCGGTATGGTGGCAGTAAGACGGAACGTCAACTTTGCGCAAGAAAATGAAGGCAAGCAAGGCGGCGCTTAGAAGAAGCCACGCCAGAGCTGAATTTAGTGCGGGTAGAAAAGTGTCGTTTGCTTGATTCGCCAGACGTAAGTAAACTGCATTGAACTCGCTTCGAGAGCGAAGCTGACGCGCTGCCAAACCAACTGCCGCGCCGACGATGATGTCACGCCACTAATCCCCACCAAGCAATAAATAGTCTAGAAAATACTAGAGATGATGGTGATGAAGATGAGATGATGTGCTGCTTTGTTGGTGAAAGACGCCAATGCGCATACAAAACATGCCGTTGACATAAGGAAATCGTTGCTTCAATCGGCGCGCAGCTAAGGCGCTCAGCAAGGACGTTGTTTAATACTTTCAACAGGCGAGTGACCGATTGGGCGACGTGACAGTCAAGCGCGCGGACGCCAGAAATGACAAATCGCGCGTGAGACGCCGAGGCGTACGCGTTACAAAGAGCGGTATGAGTAGGCGGTAAACAAGGTTAGATTGAGGCGCAAGCAAGTCATCAAAGCAAACGACATGGCCAATGCTTCAATAGTGCCACCAGCAAACGATGAACCATTTCCGCGCGCGCCAAAGCAACAACAAATGCACGATGCGATTGCCTGCAATCTGCCACACGCCCACACTGCGGCGCTCACCCGCTATAGTACGTTGAGAGCGCGTCCTTGTGTGCACTTGCGCGCGGCTGTATGTGTGTGCAACTGTGCCTGTGTCCGTCCACTTTTGCCCTCGTCAATCGTCAAATGTCGCTGTCGCTGCTGTCAGTTGCAAGCAGCGCGACAGTAATGGTGGCAAGTAGAACGTTGGCGACGAAGACATTAAACCCACGCGAACTACCGCCCAACAAAAATATATATTTATGTATATACAAGCTAAGAAACTAAAACGCCTTCACTGCCTGTTACAACCAAGTGTCGCCGCGCGCCCTTCAAAGGGCACTCGCTATCACACAAACGTACGCTCTCACTGAGCGCTGGCCCTCGGCCGTCTTGGAAATCAGTAAGAAAAGTTTTCATGACTTTTCTTTTATTGCACATTTCACAAAACGATTGATGGCTTCCAGGACACACAATATTCACAAGTTTTCTTGCATGCCAAAGAGCGTCGTCGTCGTCGTCGTAGTAAGACCAGTCAGCTTGCAGCGCATATTTTGTGGGTTGTGAGCAGTGCGGAGCGCTCTCATGCCAGTGAGTCAACTTCATGGCGCAAGGATTAGTCTGATGGACGCGTTTATTCATTTCATTGGATGTTTCGTCCCAACACACACATCAATTGCAACAGCAGCGCTGGCGGGGGCGGTGAAAGCTGCAGCGGCTCTTTGACACCTTCCTTATGCGCTCGCTCCATCACCACCACTACATACACACTACCTATCATCCAACTAATGTCCTTCACATCGAGACACATTATGGCCATCAGTAGGTGGTAGATAACTCTCAAACCACACCAAAACCATGGCTGCGTCCGTTCGGTCTTTGCAAAATATGTGTTGTGTGTTCAAGCAGATTATAGACAGCACAGCATTTGTTGTGTTGAGTTTTGGTTGCTTTTGTATACATGAAGCTGTGTGTTGTTATTTCTTACTTAACGCGACCTAACTCGTACCGCTCACCTAATCTACTGTGGGCTAACGATCAGCTAGTTGGTTAGCTGCCGTCTTGTCCTCTACAGTTGAACTGGAAAATGAAGAGATGAAAGTCGCTGTAGAGTCATTGAAACTGGCTGTTGTTTGAACAAAGAAATGACGAAGATGTCGAAGTTTGAAAATATTTGCTGCATATGTATGAGTATTAGTGACGAAAGGCAATCGAATACGCCGGCGGATGCAAATGTATTCATTTGAAATGAAGTTCTGATAAGTCTCTGGAAATAGTTAAGGATTTATTCTGCTTAAGAGCGCTTTTTTTGAACAAGCGAGATCTGCCATTTCTCGAAACCCTTTTATAAACTGAGTTTGAATAAAATGTTGTCCACTCGCTCCATCTTGTTGGTATGCTACGAAGAAAAAAGTCGCGTTATTTAGGGAAGCCAAAGAGAATATCAGGTTCGGTTAGGTTAACCAGGTAGGCCAATAAGCGAGTGATAAAGATCTTTTCGTGCGACCTGTCAGCGAAAATCTCAATTTTGTATTTAAAAAGATAGACTTTGGAAACCGACAGTTCTCATGATAAGCAACTTCAAAAGAGTTTACAAAATTTACTTGAGTTTCTCTGTTATCTACGTAATCGAAAATGCGGTGTATATAGCGCTATGTCTGAACAGTTTTGAATATGTGGTTTCGGGCTGGTCTGGTAAGTGGACGAATAACCACCGAAGTAGTAAACAACCCTACATTCTATATTCTATAATAGATATAATAGACCTTACGAAATATTTTTGATATTTTTCAAGCTGTTGTAAGAATCCTTTTTATTTTCTAGATTCTTTAACGTTCTCAGTTCTTCATTATGGTTTTCTGACAGCTAGAAAGTTGGTATTAATGCTTATGCTGTGTGACGCTCGAAAGGGATCCAGCTATGCATTCCCCGAGAAATCTTAACGTTACAATAATGACGGCGAACCTGATTTTAACTTTGATGCGTTCAGAACGTCATCGATTTCGGGACTTGTGACTAGATTCAAAAGTTATTTAAGTTTTGACTGTTTAGTGTGGGTAACAGAGCTCTTGCGTTTATTTAAAAATTGTCTAAGTTGAGGTCTTAAACATGATCGGCCATTTGAACTATTTAATATACCCAATTTCTGAAGAGTGGACTTTTGGAGTCTACTCTCCAGGTATTGAGTCTACTTTCCAGGGATAAGAGATTGGAAATTATATTTTTTGCCACATTCCGAGTTATCGCACAAAAGAATTAGACTTTGCGGTATGCCTTTTCCCATAACATCTCGCGCATAATAAGATTTTTAAAAATATTATCCTAAAAATAGTACTCGAATACGGAGAAAAAATGCGGATAATTCGTTAGAGAGCCTAGTTACGAACTATAAATCTGGATAATATTAAATTTTTTCACAGTAGTTCATCGTATGCAGATGTCTTTTATTCACGGAAACTCAGAAATAAATACTTTCGTTAGATAATTTATTGGAAAGAACTAGAGGAAGAAAGACAAAATGAGATCGACAGGTTATTGAGTCTGAATTATTGCCTAGAACTATATATAATTTCCAATGTTTCTGCAAGAGTTAACCCTTGCCTTGGCCGTAATATCTCGAACATAGTATGATTTTTTTGTTTTATATTTTGTGAAAAAAGAAGAAAATTATTTTCATAAGAAAAGTACTCGAAGATTCAGTCAAAATGTGTGTATTCGGTGGTGCCTGGTTACTAACCGTAAATCTCTATACTATTCGGTTACTGATACCTGGTTCTTTACCAGAACTCTGGTTAATGATACTGTACATAATATCCAATGTTTCCAGAAAAATTAAACCTTGCAGATGTGATGCCTTTATTCATTACAACTCGAAAATGGCTTGATAATTTGCACAAGAAATGAACTAGAGAGAGATGGACAAAATGAAGTTGGTCGATTGGTGAGTCCACGTTACAGTTAACACTTGGGGCATCTTTTTTGATAGAGTCTCGGCGTAATCGAAAGGAACTCGAAAGAAAAAGACAACATCAAGATGATTGGTTAGAGCAAAGGAAAGACAGAGATTTCTGCGACTGCGGCTTCGAGGAAAAGTAAATTGAAAAATTTCCATAGCCTCTTGTAGTAAATGGGAAGATAAAAAACGAAATGTCATTCAGGGGCAAATTAATAGTTCTTAGCGGACAAGTGGGACTATAAATTTGTAGTATTAATTATGCCCATATTTTACTCTAGTCGGATCAGATCATTATATAACATCATGTAAATCTCATAGACCGCACCACCACCGTTCTCTATAATTTCTCTTGCGGCTCATTAGTTTTCCCCCTATAAGTTTCTAAATTGTCCAGTTGGGCGAGTGCACGGATATCATAAACACCAGAAGTCCGCATAGCCAGCAAATGCAAACGCTTCAACGAAGTTTTTGAAGTTTGAAATGCCACCGCTGTTTCTTATTACCACCGTTATCTTCATGTGCCACAAAGCGGGCAACTAGGCTGGTGGGTGGCCTGCAGACAATCTTCTCTTATTTATGAAGGAGTATGTATGTGTCGATGTCGGCGAAGCAGTTGTCACTTTGCATCTTCGACGCACATCATCAGTGTTGATGGGCACTTTCCAGCAGCGTTGGCTGTTTTCTATATCACAACAAGTTTTTTTCTGAGCAATATTTTCTTTTTCCTTCCTTGGTCAACTGCGCTCACATTTTTTGCAGCTGCTAAAACTTGTTTGTTTGCAATTTTGTTCAAATGCAGAGTGCTGAGCATTTATTTTTCCTCTGCGGTCCACCACCAACTTTTTGGCAGCTCATCTGTCGCTTCGCCACACTGTATAGTATTTACCACATGACTTACTTACTTACACACTTACATTCGCACACTTTTGATGTCTCACAAAATGCGGGCGACTGAGCAGCAAATCAATGGGAGACGGTCGCGGGGTATATGCAAAGTGCACTGATGGCATTTCTTAAAAATCAAAATTTCTCCACAAGTTTGTCTTGACGTTGGTGTTTGGTAGCCTTGGACTTTTGCATTTGTGCTGCTGCTGCTGCAGCAGGGATAAGAAAGTGTCATTTGGTTTTGCTATTGATTGACGCCAAGTGACAACTTTCTCACACACACCGAAGTGAAAAGTTTTGCAAATACAGAGTAGAAGCAAGTAAAGTGAAGTCGCTTAATGGAGGTATGTATGTGTGTGTAGCGTGTTTTTGCAGAAAATAGTTGCAAGGTATGATTGTATATATATTTGTAACGATGTATGTATATAGTAGAATATAATAAAATAGCAATATTAGGGTGACACTTATTCACTGAAAGTTAATTATTGTTCTTGTGGTGGCAGAAAACATTTTCATACGCATACCACTCGCCAGCGGAGCTTGCAACGTCTATATAAATGGATCTAAGATGGCTAAAGAAGTGAGCGACATAATTCAAGCTTCTGGAGTAAGTCGTAACGATAAGGAAAGCGGCTGAGATAGCTAACAACACAGAGAAGATTTATATATATATACATACTATCTCAACAGCCAGGCATCTCGCAACGCCATCAGAGAATGCCCTTAGTAGCAGGGGCGTAGTGGATATCCAATAGCTACTGGATTGTGATTGCATATATACTTGGTTCGAGGCTAAGTAATTCTGGGAAAGAAATAGCGGATGAGAATGAAAAGTGCCATCCGCTTGGCTACCGAACCAGTGCAAGATATACTTAAGTTGCTTAAAAGCATACATAATGAAATTTCCGAAAGAGCTGATAGACGGATTGGGGTGAGATGGAATGCCTTAAGTACATTCAAGACCGCCAAGATCTTGTTCAAGAGCGCCAAAGAAGAGGACTCATGCTTCTTATACACACGATCTCGAAAATACTGCAGAATGGTTTTGGGCCTAATGAGAGGTCACAACTTACTGACATCACAGGCGAGCCGAATGGACTTTAGTAACGTTAATACATGCAGAAAGTGCACGGAAATAGGCATGAGATCGACGCGGGAAGTTCTCCAATTTATTGTCCAACTTCGAATTAACTTCTAGTACATATCTTAGACATTTAAGAGCTTTGCATTTATAGCAACCAGATTAATAATCAAAATATGTTATCAAGTCGTAAGTCAGTTTAAAGGTCGAAAAAAACGCTGTATGAAATACTTCAGCTCAAATTAAAATAAACCCCAATCTAACACCTCTAAGGACCAGCAGCTCTGTATATGGCATGTACATGCCGGCTGTATAACCAAACTTTTAACGAATGACGCCTAGTTGAGACTTCTTTTACCACTTGAAATTCCGGTTATGCAGACCCGACATTTATTGGAAAGTTATAGAAAGACATATACTTACAGGTAGAAGAAAAATATGCACATTCCAACTCCCAAATCGCAACCCCTGTAAAACTAACTACCACAATTGAAGATATTGCTTATATTTATATAGATATGACTGATTGAATGCAGGAAATCTTATTGAAACACGTCTCAACTAACTCAAATGGGGATCCAAATTTATGTATAAATTTTTGGACGAATCGAGAGCGCGTAAAATAAAAAAAACAACGTCAATTTGAAATTTTTAAGCACTACCCTAAAGTGTGTCTATTTTTCCAAAGAAAAATCATGGTATTGCTTAGAAAAACTTTGACTCTGTAACTGTCAATTGATTATTTGTCAGATTTTTTTGTTTATGAAAATAACTGCAAAATCAAATGCATTCGACGATATATATTTATTGTTATTGTAATTGAACATCAGAATCAGTGGAATAGTATATTTAAGCTTTCTCTTTTAATTTGTACTGAAATTTATTGCGTCGGATATGAAGCAAATTCTTGCTGGTCGTAAGCAATTAATGCCGTAGCGCTTGTAACGTGGAGCAATGAACTTACAGAGCCTTAAAGGAACAGTAGAAGATCTTAGTTATCATATTGCAAACATATTAAGTTCCTCTCACGTAAACAATCTAAAAATCCTTGGAATTTCCAACATCAAAAATTCAATTAATTATTTTTGTTGTAACGGTTATCTACTTGTAGTCCCCGTTAAGATGGTAAGGTTCAGATAAGTTGTCATTGAGGTCATCCAACTCTCGATTCTCGCGGCAATTCGAGCCGAGTTCGTCATTCACTGAGAGGGAGTCGGTGAAGGTGTTTATGGTGGTCAGTGCATGTCTGAAGTTTGTTGCAACCGCAGTGTGGTCGGCGTATTGTTTTATGTCGTCAGCTTAGTTGGGGAAGGACATCTTGCTGCTCTTAGGAGGCGGTTCCGCTACAAGCAGGTGACTGCAGAGTTGATTTCTACGAAAGCAGCCAAGCAGAAAAGATTAATTCTTTGTTATCAGCGATAACAGTAACCTGATAATTTTTAAACAGTAGTTGAAACCAAAACTAAAACCAGCGCCGCTTAAGTCTTCACCCTAATATCTGATATATTTACTCCTCCTCTCCTTGATTACTGAATCTGCTGAGTAATTTTAAGCAAAAGTTCACAAAAAAAAATGAACTCAGTGTCTTTTAACAGTAATTTTAATATTGATAAGCAGTTCAAATTGAACAACAAATATGAGATTTAATATGCTGACCATAGTAACATCTAACAAGTTACTAATTTGGAGATATTGGTAGAAAGTTTTACTGAGATGCACTTTGATTTGTTTTGTCTTAGAAACATTTAGATTATTTATTTTAACTTTTATGGATGATGAAGGTATTTCACTTGAAGGAAACTATTTTCAAAAACATTGCACAAATAAATTTCGTTTTAGATAGACAGAGTTACTAGCTTCCACTTCGGCTAGCTTCAGAAAGGCTTGGAGTCATTTTGACTCTCAAAAACCTCACACTAATTTAAAGCCATTAATGCAATCATTCGAACTTATGTCCATTCAATTGCTTTGTTGCCAAGCGATGTAAAAGCATGCTAATTGTCAACAAACTAATGGAAGATCCCTTGCGACCACTGAAATTATATAAAGATTTTAAATTTGTAGACCTTGAGTTCATATAAGTAAACAAAAATTTTTTTAAAATTAGTTTTTATAGCATATATCAAACTTTTGTATATGCGAATGAAATTCTGAGAGAGTCTTTCATGTATGTATCAGTTTGTGTGCCAAAAATGGGTAGAATTGTAGCAATAGTCCCTCCTTAAAACATTAATATATTGTCTCAAATATGTACCAGTTGACTTTGAACAGTTTAGTTCGGCCAGTATCCGCGCTTCTAGTTATTTTCCCACATATGTATGTATAACCAATATTTTAAATCTCGTCCCTTTAGTTATGTTGGATCTCATATCCACATGCCAATTAAATCAAACGAAACTAACTTAACTAGTATTTAGTATGTTATACGGTAATACAAATTTTGGATATCGATGAGTATAGAAATTTGTGTCAGTTAGATTGATTTGAATGCAAATTTACCGAACTAAAGGATTATATGAGCAGTAGTTTAAGTTAGGTACCGCATCACATCCGTTCATCCATCATCCCTTCATAATTTCGTCGATAATAAATATTTACTTCTTTATATTTGTTGCTTTGTTTTATTAAATTTCTTAGAAAACATTACTCAGTAATTAATCGCTAAGTAATCGACACAAGAATTGAAATATGTTTTTTTAAAGCATTATTATTACTCGCAGAATTTCACTACATATTGTAATATAAGCTTATACATACATATACTCCTACCCTCATACATTTGTATATATGCCTACCATTTTTATTATTATTATTTTTTTCTCAATCGCTACTCGTCGACCATTACAATTTACCTCACTTGTCAGCAGATTTAATTGACAGATTGATTGTCGACATTGGTAATTCAATTACTCAGTCCGCATAGTTATGCGCCATTCGTGCTGGCAAATACATAATTATCAATACTCAATACATACATACCGCTATAATTAAAAAAAAATCCTGTCATATGTTAGGACATACAATGTACATATAAATATACAAAAAAACTTATATACTCTCTAGCAACATGTTCCAAGAGTATAAAAATATGTATATGCAATACCTCCTATAAAAAATAAAATTTAATCACTCATACGCACCGTTGCACCTAGTAAAAATCAATAAGCCACATATAACCTCATTTTATATATCACATGGTGGCCATTATGTGATTATTAAAATTTATTAAAATTAGTTTGATCAGATTTAATAAATAAAAATCTTATCGCCTCACTCAACGTGACATCATAATCACATCAGTTCCACAAGTATGACATAAAATACCATAAAATATTTACATTCTGTTTGAAACTACACCAAATCTCCGAATATTTTAGCGTGTTATATGAACAAATATTTGTATTCATTTATACATAATATGTCACCCATTAACACATCAAATCGTCATCATTCTCATAGTCATATCTTCAAAAATAGCATCACTTTATGTTATTTGTCATAAAAAATTATGGAATTTTTATTTATTATAACATGCCACAATACATTTTTAAATCAGGCAAAGTGTCCAACTTTTTAAATAATTTGTTTAACGAAAGTTCTTTAAATTGCGTTATTTGCTTTCATAACAATACATATTGTTGTTCTAATAATAATTCCTTTGATCATTCCATTCCACATCAGATCATTTGAGAAAAAATCGCCACACTTGACAACATGACATGACGGGATAATTATTGTAAGCACAAATCATGACAAATTTTTAAAGCCACATGAAAATTTTATAACTATTATTATTATTTAAAAGAGAAAATCACATGAAAATACTTAGTCATACATAGTATAAATTAGTAAATAACGTATCAATTTATCAAATTTGTTTACTAGTGTAGCCGTGCAGACCTACTCCAGATGAAATTAGAGCAGATCAGATCATGCGGCACCAGATCATATCGTATCAAAAAGCAATTCAGATATCATAACATGCCGTGGATTATCAAATCATATATCATTCCAGACCAGATCAGATCAGATCATATCTAATGAAGTAATGTCAAATATGATAAGATCACTTCATATAAGTAGATAACATAAAAGTCTTACTTATAATATCATATCATATCACATCAAATCAAAACAGACCATAACTTAAAACATATAACTCAGATCAGAACATACGTTATCATATATGGTCATATGATCATTTTTTCAAATCTCATAATGATATGATGACATTATGATTATTTAACATGTCATAATCACTACATATCGTTGCATATCTAGTCAAATACGAACAGATCATAACAAATCAAATCACATCTTATAACATATCATACTGTTAGATCATATCATATCATGTTAGATCGTAATCTTATCTGGTCGTTTCATATCATAGCACAATATGAAAACATATCGCAACATACGCAGGTCAACTCTAATGAAATTAGACCATTTTATAAGGTATAATAACGCATCATATTAGATAATAACAAATCCAATGAAATCACATTATGTCATAACGTATCTTTCAATAAGATATGATCACATTAATTCGAATTAGAATACCATTATTCATTATATTATCAGATCGGATAGTAGCAAGTCGTATTACCGTATCATATAATCAATTTTCTATAGCCACACGAAATCACACGATATTTTTGCATCAATATCGTCACTTTGAGTTATCATAAAATACCAGGATTATACTATATCTTCAACATATTCTCAATACAGATAGCTTTGCATCAAAGTTTCATGCTTCACAGATGACATTGAAGTAAATGTGTGCATATGCGGTATATACGTATACAACAAACCCATACTCATCACATGATATATTTTGACAATAATAGCAAATCAATATCACATCAGATAGTAACTTAAACCCATACCCATCTCGTGTTATATTTTTATTTCTCGCAACCAATTTTTACTGCATAAAAATATATCACAATCAAATCATAACTTCACACAGTCACTTAATAATCAGTTTTTTCAAAAAATAACTATTTTAATGCGCGCATATGTTTACTTACCCACATATTTAGTTATTTTTACATTTTTAACACACTTCAGTGCAAATAAATATGTTAAGGAAATGACATGGCCAGCGTGCTTTTGCTGCCCAGCCTATATGTGTCTGTCCGCATTGACACAATGGTGTCAAAAAGGACATGACCAAACTCACAAAACTTGTTTTATTGATTTTGCATAATAAAAATGTCACTATATGTCACGTGCACACAACTACATGCACACACACACACAATTAACCTATAAACATGTGGTGGGGAAATTAATAAGAAAACAAAGGGTAGACGTTAACTTTGACTGCACCGAAGGAAATAATGCCCTTAACAATAGAGTATAAAGAGATCTTTATCCTGGTTTTGATCGGTAAGTTTATATGGCAGCTATATGCAAAAGAGGACCCATCTGAATAATTTCTTCGAAGATTATAGCGCTGCCTTAGTCAGCCAAATTTGCCAAATTTCGTGAAGATACCTTGTCAATTAAAAATGTTTTCCGTATGAGGACTTGTTTAGCGGTTAGTTTGTATGGCAGCTATATGCTATAGTAGTGCGATCTGAACTATTTTTTCGGAAATTATACCGTTATTTTGAATATTAATGGACACGAACTTTTGTGAAGATATCTCGTCAAATGAAAAAGTTTCCCATACAAAGATCTGATTTTGACCGTTCAGATTGTATGGCAGCTATAAGCTATAGTCATCCGATATCGGCGCTTCCGAAAATGAGCAGCTTCCTAGAGAGAAAAGGTCGTTTGCAAAATTTTAGAACGTTATCTCCAAAATTGAGAGATTTTTTCACATATGTACATACACCAACTCGACTGAGATTTATAGGGTTCCTGACGCTTGCTTCTGGGTGCAACAAACATCGTGACAAACTTAATATACCCTGTTCAGGGTATAAAAACGCTTTTAGTTTATTTGTTGTATGGGCAACACTCCTTCACCACACCTCCAATCAGACACATATGTTTGTTTGTATGTATACATATCTGTGTCGCACGCACTCAACTGTGAGCGATGGGCGGCGACGCCAACGCAAACGCAAATGTCACAGCCACTATGCCAGCGCCAGCATCACTGCAGACAACAAAAACGGAGCAACTGCATGCCTTTCACAACAACAGCAACAACTACAACAACAATAAATTAATTAAGCCGATAGAGACAGTTTAATGTCATTTAATAAAATATTGACGCGCATTGACGATGCGACAATGATGGAACTGATATATGCACACGACACACACATACATTTTTGCTCCACACACCAACATATATGTATGTATGTGTACATGTCTTGCTGTGGCAATGCCATTACTTTTTATTTTAGTTGACGAGCGTAAGTACGCTCCAACAGTTAAATTCAATTGACAAATTCAATTGATTTGGCGGTTAGCTTGATGGACAGACGGACAGATAGACATACGGTTGGATGGATAGAGTGACAGCAGTGAAACTGGAGTTGGAGTTGGTATTGGAGCTGAGCTATGTGGTGGAGTATGCTTATGCATATGTGTGTGTGTGTAACTATAATTACTGCAGTCTTTGTTGTTTCGTATCTGTGTCGACTTGCATGAGATCACCATAAGTTGGGCGTAAGAAGGGTTGCCAACATTGCGCGGGTGTTAGTTGATGCTCTTTATTGGTGTGGGGTCGAGCATTAGAGTGGACTGGTTTGAGCGAAATTAAATAAGGCATTCTCTTACTTTGGTCAACAGTGAAAAATTAAAAAAAAAAATGTTTTCTCTGATTGATTATGAGCTTCTATAACCGCGTGAAAACATTAATGTCAAACTCCACCTACGAAAGCTTATCAAATCGAACCGAGCGATGGCCTAAAAATGCCGAGAATATGCGAATAGACACGAGGCAATATTCGATCATGACAAAGGTCAATGAAAAGCGACCTCACTGGAGTACGGTTCTCATCAGAACTGGGTATCAAACATTGGCACTTTCTTGGACGTCAAGTCCGTTTGGAGTGTAATCCACAAAAGGGAAAATTTTATAGCTTCAGCTAGGCAATACTTTGAAATATACTATTTAACACTTTTGCTTAAGGTAACCCTTAATAAGTTTTCTTGGGTAAAAGAACAGCCTTTTTTCAAAAAAATGTTTTCTGATATAAAAAATTAAATATTTTATTAGACTTTTTGATTGTTACAAACATGCGCTATTAACGAAGAAATTCTGAAATTTTTGGAATAACATATTTGAAACTCGGGCATTGCGACGCTATTTCCGGTGACCCCTCGGAAAAAAGAAGAGCCCACCTTGGCAGGATAACACCTCATCTAAAGTGAAAAAATACGAGGTTTAGTTAAATAATTAACTTAGAACTTGAACTTGAAAATTGGATTTTTAGCAGACACTTTTACAAAAAAAAATAAAATTGAGTGAAAATTTTGCGATATTTTTTTTAATAGAACAAGTTCTCAAGGCTGTTTCTCCGAAACTATTACTCGGATCAACATGAAAATGTTGGACAATATTTCAGAGGTGTTGTAGAATTTAACAGACAATAAATATTTTTGAAACTTGTGAGCCCATGTAAATTAATAAATAAGCGTTCATCGTTTGAAAAAAGCCTGAACTATAGATTCAAAACTATATGCAGTTATCGGCTATTAAGTACTTAAAAAAATTGTAAACTACGATTTTGACCGTAAAAGCTTAACATCCCTTCTTAAAATAATTTTCCAGATGACCCTCAAAATGTTGCTTAGTTCCTTCTTGCCTAAAAATGGAAGTTTTCAAGTTTACCCGCCATCAACACTAACCCAAAGTACTTTTCTGAATGCCCTAATGCCCTTTGCTGCAAGTGTTCTAAGACCTGAAGTTATTCTTTACAGTTCATTGCTTTTAACAACTTTCGACGAAGCTGAATGATTTAGAAAAGAAACGAAGTTACATTTCGAGCTTCACCGTGCGGTCCAACTCTTCCTTTTATTTTCTTTCATTCCATATGACTGTGTGCCCAGGTAATACCCAGTTTTCCACTGAAAGTCTAGTTATTGTTAGTCTATTAGTTATTGTGAAACTTGTTGTATGCGCTAAAAACAGCCTGAGCAGCGATACTACATATTTATGTATATTCCACATCATCATGTTGCCACAGACGATCTCGAAGTTAGATTTATCGCTTATCCTACTACTTAAGTTGCTTTAAATCGCTATATCAACTAATTTTGTACATTTTTCGGTATAGCAACATATGTATGTATATGTACTTTGTCTTGCCATAAATTCTGTTACAGAATTTCCAATACATAATACATTAATTCTTATATTTAACGAGGAGAAATTCGCAGAAGAAGTGGCGTTATAATTTGTTCTTTATTTACAAATAATAATCACTTCAGTATTTGTTTAAGCTAATGAGCAATGAAGAGGGGAACCAAAGAAAAAATAAAGATATTGCAGTGTTCGTTCACACAAGTGAAATTTACGAACGCATTCGCAGAAATCCCTTTAGAAAACAGAGAATTATGTTAAGGGAAATGGAAATATCAAGATGAGATCCGCCTAAATTTCTATCATCTGTTAACTGGTTATCTCCTGACAATGGATTCAAGCAAATTAGAAACAACAGCTGCGACATGTGGTCTACGGCCATGAAAATATGCTTTTCATAGACGAAAATATTTTTACTGTTAAGAAAATGTTTAATAAATGAAATGACGAAATCTACGCAAAAACTTCCAAAGATGCAAGAAATGTTATTCTAACGAGTTCAGCATAGTCACCATTTATTTGATGTAATGGTTTGGTGGGGAGTCTCCTGTAAATGCATTACATCTCTGCACTTTTGTGAAAAAGGGATTGAAATTAGAGCAAAAGTGTGACAGCTGGTTAATCTAGAAGACATGGTAAAGAGATTAAGCAATACTCTCTTCAATGGAGGGCTTTGGATCTACCGGCACGATTCTGCTCTAAAACGCAAGACAAAAAACCAACCAACAGTGGCTTAAAAGCAAAAAAGATGATTGGCCGTCTGAAATACCAGATTTGAATTCATTGTACTACATTTTGTGGTCAGAGATGGAGAATGTAGCCAGTCGAATACCCCAAAGAAATTCAAGGGTTCTCAAAAAATATTTAGTTCGAGCAACGCCGTAAATACCAGAGAAACTGCGCGTGCTGCTCTTGATCAAGGGCTGAATGATGATCATTTCGTACCAAATTTTGTATATTGCTCATTTAATATGTGCGTTATTAAATAAAATTAATCTTAAAAAAAATTGTTATAGTTTAATTTTTACAACGACGTGAACTTGTAACAGAACTTATGGCAGAACTATGCGTATACATAAGTATGAGGTGCTAGATTAGGTTAGATAAATAAATGAGGAACGGATCAGAGGTCTATTGTGCCATCTCCTAAGTCACAATAACTCACCTAACCCCAACATATTGATACATTCCAATATACTGCTAGATGCGATGTGATTCCTATTTGGAAACATGGATCCCAAGGGTCTTTATCCTGCGCCTACAGACTGCTGTGAAGTCAATTAGCAAGTGTTCTGGAGTTTCAGGCTTCATGTCGTAGAACCAGCAATTCGCACAAGAAACTAGGCTTTTGTTATATAAGTATGTAAGTGCTTTTTGAGCTGACCAGTGCCAGTAAATAAAGCGACAAGTAACCTGAGTTCGTCCCTTGGGAAGTTGATTACGTATTTAAACCTCTTAAGGTTATAACCACCCATTAATAACTTGTTATGGCGCCTTGGAGTGGTTGCCAATACCGCTCCCTACCCACTCCTGCATCCTTACGGAACAGCTCTTTTATGGTATGTGAACCAACCACATTGACAGGTTCAGGAGCGGGCGAGCATGAGTTGCTAGCTTAACGGAGCTAATAACTATAAAAAGTGATGCCATATAACAGTATTGGCAAAGACGAAAAAACTGAAGGTTTTCTAAGCTTTGAAACACTTCGTATGGTTTGGTAAATGTAATGTTCGACCCACCCTAATACATATAAGTACATAGATACATATGCATATATCTAAGTAACATTGACGGATGGACTTGTGACATATTGTACGATTGATGCCGGCGGATTATGTTTATAGCACACACACATATATGTACATATACATACATACGTATGTATGTATATGTATATATTGTATTTATGCTCCCGGCAATTTGCGCTAAAGCTTTGCTGCAAATAAATACATTTCAATGCACAAACAAGTATGTGTGTGTATGTATATGTATATGCGTGTGTGTAGGTGTATGTGTGTGTATTTGCGCCGTCTGATTGAGAATGAGGACATTTATTGGCATTTGTCTGGTAATGTCGCATTAAATTTGGACACTGACGGGCATGAGACGACCAAGAGTCGTGCGGTGGAGTGGCGGCGACTGCGGCGGCGGCGGCGGCACGCAGCATGATGGCTCTTTTAATGCATTTCGCGACTGTCAGAATGTCAGTATTCATTGAAAGTCTTTTGTCGGTTTTGCAACAAATAATGAAATGTTAATTTTGACACGTCATTTATACATTACGGCCAAGGCAGTTATATGCCGCTATATATTTAACGAAACATACGTACGTTTTGTAAATATACCATATATAATTGCACATAAGTATGTGTGGCATGCCACATACTTATACACATAAATACTTGTATTTACCGTCCGCCTATTCATCAATACAAATTGTGCCATTTTCGACCTCTTTATACTTTTATATTGAAAATATACCTACATATGTACTTATGTGTGGGTATGTTCGTGTTGTTGTTGCATTGTCATAATTAGTTTTGATGCAGATGCTTGTTGCAAATTAATTTATTTGACAGTCCGCCGTTGCGCATTTGCAATTTTTGTCTGACCACACTGTAGCTGCCCTCGCGTGTGTCTGTGTATGTAGGTATATGTGTATATGCATGTATGTGTGTGTTTGCCGCTGTGTGATTTCCCATAAATAGCTGACGTTTATTGCGAAAGTGAGCATTTTGAAATCATTTAATTTGTCAAAATGCATTTGTACCTTTCACATAACATCCCAATAGCCCATTTATTCATTTATTTAAGTGACAAAATTTATTTTGATATGCAATTGAATTTATAATTAAACTATTGGCATTTTAGTTTTTTGGGGCCAAATCAATTTGAGGCCGTTTGTCAAGGGTTAATGTGCTTAATCTGTATATTGGCGTATAAGAGTGATGGACTTGTGAGAGAGATTTTATGTAGGAAGTGCTTGTATATTGATTGCTAGAAAACCAAGATTACTTGGAATTCTCTGTCATCGTGGTGCCTTATAATCCTGTAAATATTAATAATAATTGACATTAAATTTTGTATTAACTATCTGGTATTTTTCTCAAAATTTAGATAAGAAACTGTAATTTGCTTCAGCTGATCACAAAAGACAAGTGTATTTCGAATATATTTAAAAAGTGGACATGGTCCCGTCCGTCCATGGGATTTATGTGAAGGGTGAACTATTTCGAGGCTCCCAACTTTTTAAAGAAAAAACACAGAAATTTCAAATTGAATGGGGAAAGTTTATTATCATTCGAAAGTACATTCTTTGGCATTTATTTTTTGAAGTTTATCAATTTCAAATGTTAGCCGCGGCTAAGTTTCAGATGGTCCATCCGTTGAGTCCACTTTTCCATAACTCGTTCGAGCATTTCGACTGATAACTGGCGAATGATATACGTAATTTTCTATTCCAAGGCCTGAATATATGCGGGATTGCTCGCATAGACTTGAGACTGCTCACCGTAGCTTTCTCTCAATAAATCTATAAATTAATGCGACGTGTGAGAAGAAGCACCGTCTTGTTGAAACCAAATGTCGCCGAGATAACGACAATTTCAAATTCAATTTTAGGCATTAAATAGACGGTTACGTTCTCACCAGCATCATTTTGAAGATATATACACCAAATCGTTGTTTTTTCTGGATAATTTGGCAGCTTTTAATTCTTTTCAGGTTGCTCTACCTTCCAAATGTGGCAATTTTGCTTATTTACCAACTCATTGAGCCAGAAATTGCCCTCATTGATGAACGAAATTTGGCTCGAAAACGTCGGATCTTCTTGGAACATTTCAAGAGCGAAACGATGTTGCTTGGGAAGGTCGAAAGACTTCAGTTCTTGCCCAAGCTGTATATTGTACGCTTACAAATTAAGATCTCGACAAGTCGTTCCATACGTCGGTCCGCGTATCCGCAAACGGCACCGAATCGACTCTCCACGGTCTTCTTGTACACTCTCAGCTACGGCTGCTCTTTACTGCGTGCTGAACGTGGCCTATTCGGTCGAATGTTATCCAAAAATACAAGGTCTGTCGCAAAAGAAACAGAACTTTTTAAATATAACTGTGTCTGGTGGCGCCACCTATTGGTGGGTATATGAAATAAAATGTTTGATCTCTTGTTGACATTTCGTGAAAATTTTAAGACAATTGAATAACTACAATCGATGTTATCGATCAAAAAGTGACCGCAGCTTTTGGTCATCGGTCGTAAAATGCAAAGAGCAAATATTAAATTTTGTTTTAAACTTAGGAAAACGTTTACTGAAACACTTCAAATGATTAAAAAAGTTTAAGTGGTTTAAGCGATTCCAAGAAGGTCGTGAGGACCTCTGTGACGATCAGAAGTCGGTCTTCTTCAGAAGTCAAAAATAAAGACAATGCTGATTTGTTTTTACGATTCCACGGGTATTTTACACCGAGAGTTCGTCCCACCTGGCCAAACGATTAATGCTGTGTTTTACCTTGGTATTATGAAGCGCCTTTTGTCACGAATTTGTCGTGCTCGACCACAATACCGTGAGACAGGGTCCTGGCGCATGTTGCACGATAATGTGCCGTGTCATCGGTCGACGCTTGCCACTGATTTTTTGACAAAAAAGTCCATATTAACCATTAATCACTCACCCCACTCACCTGATCGAGCACCCTGTGATTTTTACCTATTTGGAAAACTTCATTTGCCCATGAAAGGACACTGGTTTCAGGACATTTCAGCTATCCAAAAGGCGACGACCAATATTCTCAAGAGCATTCTGAAAAATGACCTTAAACACTCATTTGAAATGCTAATTAACCGGGCTAAACGCTGCATCGAAGCACAAGGAAACTACTTTGAATAAAAAAGTATAACTTTTGAAAATTATAAATTTTTTGTTGTTTTTTTTTTCTTTTGGGACAGACCTTGTATATGGTGGGTCTCAAGGTGGGTGATGTTGTTGCGAATAGTACGCTTAGTAGACCGATTATGTTGACCATAAGTTGAGCGAAATACATTCTTTACAAAACGTGAATTTTCAATAATTATTAGTTTATGTTGAGTTAGACTGGTAGTCTACTAAGCCACGCATACATCAATTTTTGTTCTTTGGAATACCAGACGGAGTTCAGTTAGGAAGTCCCTGAGAAGTAGTTACTCTTTAGAATGCCTACACTTGTCACTATCGCTGCTTCTTCCAGTATCTCATACCGCCATAATCATTATAAAAAAAAATTCAGTTATTTTAAAAGGATTCTCAAAATTTTTTAATCGTAATCCAACAATATAACAAGGAAATTTCTTTTCCCTTGATCATGTGATATTCTTGTAAATATACAAAGTAAGCCCACAAGTATACAAGTATACGTATATTTTTATTCACTTACGATTCGCCTTAAAAGTGCAATACTGTGATCTCTCAAAAGATTTCTTTTAATCTCTTCGTTTCTCTCTTCCTCCAATAAAATAAAAGTGGAAATTACGGAACTCATTGAAAATTTTAAGAGACTTTATTCAATATTTTGAATGAATCAAAATGTAACAAAAAATTTCAAGCAAACAAGTTAAACTTTTTCCATTGCAAAAACTTTTCGCGTCGTTAACCAACAGCTGTCAAATACACCTTAATCGACTTATGTTATGAAGATCAAATTTCCCACGAAGATTAAAAATCTAGAAGAAAATTATTTATGAATTCGGTTTGTGCTCGCTTTTTACTTGGACCAGTCCGGGTCAAATTTGGTACAATGGTCAATATGTAAGATGTCATGAAAAAATAACAACTTTTTACTTGTATTATCACTACAACATATCTAAGGGTGGCGCTAAAATATTAGGCCACTTGTCTCCTGGACGATAATATACCAAAGTGCCAACTGTAAAGCAACTAAACTAATTTATTTCTTGCATGTACCACATTGAACAGGTCGATTTAGACTTTTAGATAAGGGGTGAATAACCTAATAATTAGTTACTACTCTTAGTGGTATCTTCTCTTCGCGAATACATCCGGGGAATATGTGGAGTATTGGAGCTCAGAATCCAATCTTGTTTCAGATTGCCAGACCACTGTAGTCTCCTTCAAGTAACAGTGATAGCCATCAAGGTAGCAGCAGATGTATGTATATTACTTCTTTGAAGTGTAGCTTCTTTTAGAGAGGTATGCATTCGATAACAGAGTTGATATACAATCCTCCTGACAGTGAGGTCACTGCTGGTTAACTTGCTGAGTACATGATCTCACCAACAGTAGCATCATTCTTTCATTTTAAATTTTTCTGGTTGCCTGGCCGTGGGGAAATCATCGGAAGCTGTACAGGCAAAAAGCTTGTGGGAAATGGCACCCTCACCCAAACTCCGTGAGGGTGGAAACGAGCATTCCTCTTAATTTGAACGCTGGATCCATTGGCTTCTCCCGAGCTCAGCAAGGTCAACAACCAGCACTTGTGGGGTTACAAAAGCCCTCTTGTCCAGAATGAAACGAAAAAAGGTCTATTAAACTATTAGCTCTTAGCAAGATTCACATCGCCGAAATAATAGGTATCTTAACTAGATAATGTATCATTGGCAGTTACGTGTTGATGCTGATGTGGAAGACGCAGTTTGTCATAGTTGCAATAAGGAAGATGACGTTGACGAGATCTAGACACTTTCACCTTCGCTGTCCAGCTTTCGCCAGACTAAAGCTGATATATCTCAGTTGTCATACTTTTTACGAACCCGGCGAATTGGCTAAAATTGATATTAGCCGCTTCAACAAATTTGTGGAAGGCTCTAGATATTTTGTCGACATATAGTATCCGTACAACGGTCATTTTGATCGATATCTTAGAGTTTTAAGCATCACAACGGGATGGCCGCTCTAGCTGTCCAAGTGTACTTATTCGTGGCCTCACGACCCAATCAGCCTAACCTATCCTAATAATTACCTGTATTGTTAGAATAATTTAAGTATAATTAAAGTGCAGGATGACCATTTAAAGTCATTTAGAATCCATATCATTGACTATTATTTAGCATCTCCTTTCACTTATAAATCCATTCTACCATAAAATTACTAGAATGCCTATGGAAAGTTGCCTGTAAAGATGCATATGGAAGCCTACTTTATTAATATATCTGTGAGCTAATAGTCCCTTAACCATTAGCTTGGAAATCAACCTTAATACCAAACTTAACCCAATTAATTGTTTCCACTGAAAGGCGCGGTTCGATAACGTACTTTTAGACAGAAAGTTAAAGAAGACTTTTCCGCAACGGTATCGTTTAAGGTGGGAGCCTGCTTTAGAAGCATATCTAAGAATATGTCCCCGTCCGACAAATGCACATGCGAGATGCATCGGGCAATTGCTTCCTATAGGCGGAATATCAAAGTTTCATATCCAAAAAATTGTCCGATAATGTTCAAATATTTAACCATTATCCCTAGAAATTTCGCTTTAATCAATTATTTCTTTTCCTCCCAAAAAAAATCATAAAAAAACGATTTTTTGAAGCCTTTAAAGCAGGTTCCCCCTTAAACAAAGTGTGTTTACGTTTGTAGACGAATAAAGGCACGACAAGGTATCAGCGAAGGGTTTGCTTCCTCTCATAACACCATATACAAGTATCTGTAGATAGATAAGTTGGTGTAAATTTTAATACAATCATCACATAGTCAAATAGTTGCGTGCGTTTGTAACCGTTAACACCCAATTAGCTGCAATTAGTTGCACCAAAGCGCGTGGTCGAGTCGCATACGCAATTGCATTTGTGTACTTATATGTGTATGTATGTATCTATATGCGTATGCAACTTCCAAGTCAAAGCGCGACCAATGTGCAGCACGACGCACGACACTTGCAAATGTCTACGCAATCAATGCTAACCAATTAATGTCAGCCGGACGTGTGTTTTGCATATGTGACTTCATGTGCATGTATGTATATGTGTGTGTGTTTACGTTTAAGGATACGTGCTTGTATGTGTGAGTGTGAATGCAATTATGTTTAAGTTTAATGTCACGACGGCGTAAAGGATTATCGTTTTACTGCCACATGTGCAGCGTAAACACTTGCTACGCACTTGTTGCAAGCAATTTCGAGAGTGAAGTGCTTTAAATTTGTATGAATATAAGTATATTGAGGCACATGAAGATGTATTGAGTCATGAAGTCAATGTCAAAATAAAGACTCAGTCGTGAGATCAAGCATATCTCAAATCAATGAAAGAGCCAATGAAATCAGAGGTCAACGGAAAGTGGAGGTCAAGGTCACGGGTTAAATTAAGCTTAACAAAACATGTTGATTTTGAATATATTTTTTAAAACATGTACATATTACTAATATAAAAACTCGAGGAATGTCTTTAATACATCATCATATTGTATTAGGGTGGCCCAAGTTTTTAAATATGCTTTAGTGGTGCAAACTGAACAATTTCTATGGAGATTTTAGTGGAGTCGATATCTTGTCCATACAAAAAATAAAATAAAGGATAAAACAAATACGGTTTGGGGTATCAATGAAATGCTTTAATCCTGTGAAGCTACATTCGATGCCATTATGTATGGAACTCGATTTTTTTTGCATGGCCTCGACGAGTACGCTTGCTGAAATGTAGACGCTGGACACAATTTTCGATGGTTTTCGAACATAAATCGGTCGATACTGCTGCAATTTAAAGTACGATATTCGTACATAGTTTATCAATCATCGCTGGCTTGTTGGCATAGAACAAAGACTTGATGTAGCCATACAGGAAATAGTCTAACGAGCGATTTCGTGACATAACACGTTCACCAAATTTGGTTTTCAATAAATCGATTGTGACATTCGCTGCGTGATTTGTGGCGCCGTCCTGTTGAAAACACATATTATCCAAGTCCATATCATCCAATTCGTACCAAAAATATTCGGATGCCTTTGAGCGGCAGCGATTCCCATTCACAGTGATGTGCCGGTCTTGATCATCACGGAAAAAGTAGGGCCCATTGACGCCGATGCATAAACCGAGCCAAACTGTAATTTTTTCGGCATGCAATGGTGTCGATTGCTTCTTGACCAATAACGCATGTTTTGCTAATTGACGGTGATTCCGGTTGAATGGAGAAATGAGTCTCATTGCTGAAGATAATTTTTCGATGAAAATCAGGATCATTTTCAAGTTGTTACTTAGCCTAATTCAGGAGCATACGGATGTAGGTCAAGATCTTTTCACAAAATTCGCCCCAACGGTGTCACAGAGATGCGCTGGACGTATAGGAGACTGATGTGGGTCTTCCTGTCAAAAAGGCGTGAAAAATATAGCGTTATTTGCTGGCCCCATCGGTCTACTTTTACAGCGTTCCTATTGAAAACCCCGTTATATTAGTGATTCAATGACAACATACGAAAAGACTTTTTCGACTACCCAAAATTTTAGGGGCATCAAGAGATTAATAATTTTGTCCTTCTTCGCCTCAAAAGTGGAATTGTTGCTTTCTCTAGACAACCAGGACCATATTCTGTTTTTTGTTATGAATGATGTGATGAGTTGATGAAAATACTCCAGATCAGACTGGCACACTGTTACTTATAAAATCGGTTATAAGAGCCTAAGCGATGTCTACGCCAATAAAGAAGAAGAAGCTAACAAGCATGTCAACGCTTCATTCAATCTTCCATATCATTGTTCTTGTAAAGCTTGAGATCTTTCGATTCAACATTAACCAAAATGTGTTGAGCATTTCTTACGGATCGCTGAGATTCTCTATTATCGCTCTAAGAATTTTGATTACATTATTAACTTTTTCCATTTTCAACAGAACGCTTATAATGTGATAAGTTTTTATAAAAATCCTTATATAAGGATTATATATGTATATCACAGATCAACATCAGTTGAATATTTTCCAAAAACAGAACAAATATAGATAAGACCGTGCCCAATTTCAGATTTGTGCATACCAAATCGACCACAGTTGAAAATTGCAAGATCTCAAACTGTTCTTAGTATGAAGTGGTGGCTACAAAAATCCACAAAACCTTCGCGGAAAATTTAATTATTTTTTTGGACGAATATTTGCGGTGCAATCTAGTTTTACCATAACTTTTTAAATATTTTTCCATTTTTTTATTTAATTACTTTTACAATATCTTTTTTTAAGAAAATATTTTTTTTTTGTTTTTACCTACTCTTCTATTTTTTTATTTAATTATTTAAGCCATTTTTTTTTTTAATAAAATATATTTTTTTTTTGTTTTAATTTTATTTTTCTACATTGTAATTCTATTATTTGTAAAAAATATTTTTTTTTTTTTTTTTTTTTGAGATTAAGATTTATATTTTTTTAATATTTTTACATATTTTAAACTTTTTTTTTTGTTTAATTATTTTTAATATAATTATTTTTTAAAGAAAATTTATATATTTCTTTTATTTTTGTACTTTTTATTGTTTAATTATTTTTAAATAGTTGTTTTTTAAATATGCTTTCTTTTTTCATATACTTATATGTAGTATGTATACATATATATGTATATATTTTGTTTTTATGTATTTTTCTACTTTATTATTTTTTTTTGTAAAAATATTCTTTTTTTAAAGAGATATATAGTTTTAAATATTTTTTTTCATATTTTCCAATTTTTTTGTTTAATTATTTATAATTCTTTTTCTAAGCAAATATGTTTACTTTTGTTTTTAGTTATTCTTCTACTTTTTTATTTAATTATTAAATGTTTTTTGATTTAAAAATATTTCTATGTATATATTTTTCATATTATACTCGCATAACAATGTTGCTAAGGAGGAGTATTATAGTTTTGTTCACATAACGGTTGTTTGTAAGTCCTAAAACTAAAAGAGTCAGATATAGGGTTATATATACCAAAGTGATCATGGTGATGAGTAGAGTCGAAATCCGGATGTCTGTCTGTCCGTCCGTCCGTCTGTCCGTCCGTCCGTCCGTCCGTCCGTGCAAGCTGTAACTTGAGTAAAAATTGAGATATCATGATGAAACTTGGTACACGTATTCCTTGGCTCCATAAGAAGTTGTTAAGTTCGAAGATGGGCAAAATCGGCCCACTGCCACGCCCACAAAATGGCGGAAACCGAAAACCTATAAGTGTCATAACTAAGCCATAAATAAAGATATTAAAGTGAAATTTGGCACAAAGGATCGCATTAGGGAGGGGCATATTTGGACGCAATTGTTTTGGAAAAGTGGGCGTGGCCCCGCCCCCTACTAAGTTTTTTGTATATATCTCGGAAACTATTATAGCTATGTCAACCAAACTCTACAGAGTCGTTTTCTTCAGGCATCTCCATATACAGTTCAAAAATAGAAGAAATCGGATAATAACCACGCCCACCTCCCATACAAAGGTTATGTTGAAAATCACTATAAGTGCGTTAACCGACTAACAAAAAACGTCAGAAACACTAAATTTTACGGAAGAAATTGCAGAAGGAAGCTGCACTCAGGCTTTTTTTCAAAATTGAAAATGGGCGTGGCCTCGCCCACTTATGGACCAAAAACCATATCTCAGGAACTACTCAACCGATTTCAATGAAATTCGGTATATAATATTTTCTTAACACCCTGATGACATGTTCGAAATATGGGTGAAATCGGTTCACAGCCACGCCTTCTTCCAACATAACGCTATTTTGAATTCCATTTGATGCCTTCTCTGTATAATGTACATATACATTAGGAACCAATGATGATAGCGGAATAAAACTTTACAAAAATACGGTATTTGAAAAATATGTAAATGACGTATAATGAAATCTCGATTATCCCTTTATCCATGCGAGGTATAAAATGTTCGGTGACACCCGAACTTAGCCCTTCCTTACTTGTTCAACTTTGATATTTAATTATTTGTAATTTTTTTTTTTGAAGAAAAAATAAATTTTTTTTTTGTTTTACCTACTATTTTTATTTAATTATTGGAAAAAAAATTTAAGAAAATATATATTTTTTGTTTTACTTATTCTCATATGTTTTTTACTTAATTAATTTTAAAACATTCTTTTCTTTTTAATATAATATATATGTTTTTGTTTTTATTTATTCTACCATATTTTTAATTAATTATTTCTAAAATATTTTTGTTTTGTCTTTACCTTTTCTTAATTTTTTTATTTAGTTATTTCTACGCAAATTTTTTTGCTAAGAAAATATAATTTTTTTGTTTTGTGTGAAAATATATATTTGGGTTTTTTATTTTTCTGGTGTATACTATATATTTTCACACCAACCACCCTAATATGCATGCGCACGCCTAATATGCACCACTTTCGCACACATAAACCGAGAGCTATCTATTCGCGGCTTCAACTAACCCAATAAATGTCATCATATCTACTACTTATGTAATGCCGCCGACACACCACCACCACCAGCATCACCGCCTTCGGTTAGACATAATGTTGATGTTAAATGCACTGTGGCACTAACCGCTCAGTCGCAAATGTTAATTAGTTCTTATGCATTTGCGGCATGTGGAATGTGGAAATGTGATGAATTAGCATGCCATTGTACGATTTGGCATGGCGCTGCAAACGCCTTCGCTGTCACTTGGGATTTGTCTATGTACGCGCAGTGGTGCATAGGGGCCAACAGTTGTAACTACATGTTGCATGTTATGTTGCAAAAGTATGCGCATATGTGGCTTATATCTACATATATATGAGTAGAACTGACTCAAGTGGATTTGTTTAAGTGACGATGAATGCGCATACATACAGACATTCAGGATAATTTTTGATAGTAAAGTAAACTTTAAAGAAGCTTAAAACTTCAATTCTAGTAATTCTATGCGTAAAAGCATAAGATTTTCCACGGACTGACTAAAAACATAGAAAACCAAACTCAACCTATTTTAGATTATCGACTACAAATCGCTTGGGCGTTTGATCTCATTTCGGGCTAACCATTAAAATTTCATTCAACTTGCCACAAATGTACATATGTATGAATGTTGCGTACATTAAAGCTCACTTAACACTCATACGTATGTATAAACACATAGGCATATATACACACATACATACATAATATATGCCCTTAATATCCTTTGTTGCTCTCAACAAATGATGACTGTGATTGACATTTGAATGAATTGCTTTGACATTCTCCACCTATCCTGCATTGTTATTGTTGTTATTTGTACCGAAAAGGACGTCAGCTTTTCCTACACTCTATACACTCACACATACCCATGTATTCACACACACTTATACGCATATACTTCTTCACAATGTCATCTGCAAAAAAAGTAATTATTTTTTTAATAAATGAGCTTTTGCCGAAATACTTCAAATACAAGAACAAAATCGAAAAGCGAATGCTGTCAAAGTATCATTTTTCTGTCAAAAAATGGTCAAATACTCATAAATGATGGTTTGGCATGCGAAGCTGTCACTCACAAAATATTTTTAAGGACTAACTCATGAACGCACGATACCATTGCGATATTGTATTGCGTGTATTAGGGTGGTACTTAGCAAATTTAGAGAGGAATTTTCAGAAATTGCTGGGTGAGACTAGGGTTAAAGTTAGAATTTCGCCTTAGAAATTCCAAAAACAAAATTCAATTGAAATGATGTTTGTATATAACAGTGAAATCGAACCTTATAACGGTTAAAGTTCAAATCACCGAAAGGAAATAGGAAAAGTATAATGAAGTTAAAACATTTTTTCGAGCTAATGGTATAAAGTTATAAGCCGAAATTGATTATATATAATTAGTGAGCAAATTGAAAGAACTTAAGGTGTGTCAGACAAGGGTTAATATTAGAAATGATTATTTTTGTATATACCAGTAAATCGAAATGATTGTTTACACAAATTTCACATCGAACTATTCTTACAGACCGGAGACCACCTAGGCGTGTCGTATAAGGGTTAAAGCTCAGATTACTATGAAAAACTCTATAAATTAAACAACTTTATTATGTGGTATCCAAAACTGATATTGTTGTATTAAACACTTCCACATATAGTCATTGCGGCCGTTGACTGGAACCGTGGCGAACTTTATTAGGGTTAAAGCTCAAATATCTGCAAGAAAATAGGAAAAGTATAATGAAATTAAAATATTGTTTTCAGTTAATAGTCAAATTTATAAATTTACATTCAGAAGTAGCTAATATCTAATTATTGATCAAATTGAAAGTGTTTAAAATATGTCAGATAAGGTTTAAAGTTACGATAAAGCTTTAAAAATTCGAAAACCTAATTTCTATTGAAATCATGTTTATATATAACAGTAAAATATATCTGATTGTGTACGCAAATTCTACATTGAACAATATATATGGTTAGAGGGTAACAACTCTTATTACTGAAGAAAACTAAAAAATTGAAATGGCTTCAGCCAATAGACAAATTTTGTTGATTATATTCAATAATTACTTATATGCTATCACTGATCAATATTGAAATGGTTACAAAGTGTCAGGAAAAGGTTAAGATTTCTTCATAAAAATCCTTGACCGAAATCGAAGCGAATCCTTTAAGGGTTAAAGCTCAAATTACAAACGACTTCAGCTAACAGCCAAATTTGTATTATATCATTCCTTAATTTCGTATATATTATCATCGATCAAAACTGAAGACCCTTCAGGTTATTCAGACATAGGTTTAACTTAAAAAAAATCTGACATAACCATTGGTTACAATTGAAAATGATTTTGGTTTTTCACATAAGGTTAAAGCAGGTAAGGTTGTAAAGACCCAAAATAACAATATTTTTAACTAATTTCCACACAATCGAGCTAACATATTAAGAGACTGAGAAAAAGGTTAAGGTTTAGATAGGTAAAAAAATGCAGCATAAGGGTTAGGCCTTATAATATTCTATAAACTTTCTAAAATTTAAATTCATTTTAAATAATATTTTCATCTAATCAACAAAATCACGATAGGTGAAAGCAAAATTTTCACTTACTAAAATAATCATTGGCCTCAACTGGAGTCAGCTAAGTAAGAGCGCTAAGGGTTAAAGTTCTGACAACTTAATAAAGACTTAAAAAAATTTTTTTTAATAATTCCTATAACAACTATAGATTTAGTTGAATACAGAAGATAATGCTAGAATTCAGAAAATAAAAAATTTACCGTTTAAGTGTGATCCAAGTAGAGGTACTTTTTCAATAACCTTCTTTTGACAAATTTTTCATCTTTATTACGAAAATTCTCGCTTTGTAAATAATGTGTTTGAAGTTTCTGTGCTTTTTCTTTAAGGTGTGGTAGGTTCTTTAACTAGGGAACCTCGAAATAGATCACCCTTTATAAAAAACTTGTTCGGTTATTTAAGTACCTTCCTAATATAAGTGCGCTATTGTTTGTTGAAAGGCATTAGCCGACAAAATCAAAATGGACCTTTATATATTTTATACTAAGGGTCAACTTTTTTCACATGACGATTTGCTGTGATTATTGTTCAGCGGATTTATCCGAGCTTTTGTACGTACTATAAAAATATATACATCCATATATACCATATATAAATAAAGCGGGAGAAATGTCAACAATGTACCTGTCAAATAGCAGCTGTCACTCATTCATTTAACGTTGTGCTCCCGCTCAAAATTCTATGGGCTGAGTGGTTTACACTCTGCTTTTATGGACATTCTGTGTGCGAGCACAATGGTCAAGGCGCGCGACATCCTTCAAGCACTTAAGGCCCTTCACAGCGTCATCAAAGCTACGGTCAAGTATGTGTATGTAAGCTCATACGAATCTATATATAAGTATATAAATATAAGCTTGTGCGCTTGATTCGCCTCGCCGTGTAACACACTCTACAAAATGTAGGGACACCAGCTGTCAGAGATTTTATGACAAAAAGCCTCAAACGCACGACCACGTTGTCAAGGATGATTGTGCTGCTGATTGTATTGCTGATGTATTGGTACGGAGTTATTTATTATTTTTCATGAAAAAGTTTGAGATTTGTGTCGTGGAAAGGTATCTATTGTAGGAGCCGATTTGAAATACTTATAATTGTGGCTTTGAAGTATTTATAATTGGAAGCTGGAAAGAAAGCAATTTTTATAAAAAAATTATATCGAGGCTAAACACTTAAAGTCTAGATAAAATGATACTAATATTATCAATACTATCTTTTCCAACAATCACAAACCGAAAGGAGTCAGCTAACAGCATTCAGTTCCATGTGATGGAGAGACCTTTTTGTTACAAAGTACTTCGAAAGCTGGTGAGGCGTTATATTACCTTGGCCACAAATACAATATTTTGCCATCTGAAATATTTGGATCTACAGCATCTCATGGATGCTGGCTGGAAGCTATAGCCTTAAAAGAGAAAATATTTTTGGGTACCCAAAATTTTCGAGTAATGGTTACTATAGAGGATATAAAGGTTGTTGTTTTTGTTGTTGTGGTGTATTCATTTTAGATCTAATGAATCTATATGAACCCCCGAGTTATCTATACAAAGAGGGAGGCCACACGAGGGTTGACAAAGGTCCTTATGGGAGCTTATGTTCAGATCCATGTTCGGGCACTAATCAGGATCTCGTCTCAGCCGAACATGTACGGCCAAAAATATGGCGACGTACATTGAACGCACTTAAAAACCTTCCAGGGTTTTAACGAGACGGAGATGAGAACTGCCAGCCATTTCGGTGAGATGTCACTCTTACCTAGTGAGGTGACGAAATGCTGCTCTCATCAGCCCTTTGTCTTGACTGATCCATTCCGGGTTTTCAGTAAACCTCGATTATGATGGACCTTTGTCCAAGGCTTTCGCGGACATCTGTTCACATTAGGCGCTGGTCGCTATTTGATCCCACGTCGTTTTGTTGCCTACCTCTCGTGGGGGTTGCGGACTTATTTCAAGACGGCATCTGCTCGTCTCTTCGCCAGAGGTTCATTGGGCGGCTGAAGCATTTTGAGCCAAGCCCTCAAGTATACTGTAATCTCGTCTGTTCAAGAAGATCTTTGCAGTTATGAGAAATGTATATTTGCTTGAACTGGATTCGATATACGAAGAAGAGCGAGTCATTATTGGTTGGGTCACTTAGCTTCTAGCAAGAGCTCTCAACCGAACTCGCCAATTAAACTCTTCAGGAAGAGTAGAACAACTTTTAATTTGGTCACTATAGTTCGTAGTGAATCTATCAATTGTAAAGATGTTAAGCTGTCTTCGATTCGACACTTTTCAAGGTTTGGCGACTGGTATAAATCATAGATACTGGCATAATTAATTATAAAAAGGGAAGCACATAGTTATACCACTTCAATTAGTTATGCATTAACGCACTTATTTAAAATTGAACAGGATAACTTTGCTGTTGCTTTCATATGTAAATATTTTTGAAAAATTGAGGTAAACATAACAAGCGGAGAAATATCGGGCGGGTAAGTAACGAGAGATTATAACTCCAGTTTTTGTGCTAAAAACATAACACAAGTCAGGCGTCAGCATTGTTATACAAATATTTCTAATTACTCAACTAAATACATATATACCAACACTAATAAATATTTCTTTGATTCGAACGCATTGTTGTGTTATGTTTACACTCGCCTTAATACGTCGGCGTATGCTCTGTGAATGCGGAAACTTAATAATCAGCGTAATAATGGAACTGTCAGCATTTGAAGACATTGTCAACTCACTTGTCAAAAATGCTCATCACGGACAGGCGACAGGATTGTCTCACTGCTGCAAAGCTCTGCAGTAGGCTGGGTTAATATGTGAGCCTGCATGGGTATTACATCCCTTAAGTAGCGTGAACTTTTGTGGTCTACACTTTTTCACGTGAAATGGTGAGAGATGCAAATGTAAATAGCAGCAGCATACTGCTCATGAATAATAAAGAACTATTTTTGTGACATTTTTAGAGTGGGCCAGAACTTTTCTTAATTAATGTTTATTGAATTAAGATTTAACAAAAACAATTTCTTAGACCAGAAAATTATTCGAATTTTTCATACAGAGGACTTCTTTTAAAGCTTCGAAATCTACTTCTGCAGAGATGAAAGGGACAATGCATGTCCATCGATGAAACCAAATGGTAATCGGAAGTGGCCAAGTCCCATCCAAGTATTTTGATTGTATCCTGAACCAATTTTTCTTTGTGTGTAAGTGCACCGTTGTGTATTACTTTGCAATTTCTTCTGACTCATTCTGGTTGTTTTTCGAACAATGCATGGTTCAAGTTGATCATCTGTTGTCTGTAGAGAATAGTATTAACATTTTCACCAGGTTGTAGAGGCTGATCTCACCAAACACAGAGCTTTGCCTTCTTCCCTAATCGATATGTTTTTGCAGTCGATGTTGATGGTTGTCCCGGATTTTCTCCCTTTAGTATTCTTAAAATCAATCCATTTTTCATTGCTAGTGACAATTCGATGCAAAACTCATTTTCTTTCAGAAGTGTTTTTTCAGTTTTTTATTTGTCTTTCATTCGGCGTCTACGAACTTCTTTGGTGGTCTCCCACGTTCTTCATTTCTAACATCAAAATCTGTATCTCTGAACCGTTGAAACCATCTTATCCATATTTTTACTGAGAGACCATGATCACCATATTCCTCGACAAGCAATCGATACGACTTGCAGCACTTATCTTCAAATGGAAACAAAAAACAAGAAAAAACGTTAACTTCGGCTGCACCGAAGCTAATATACCCTTCACAGGTGCATTTATTTTAGTAACTATGTGTTCAGTTTGTATGGAAGCTATATGCTATAGAAGTCCGATCTGAACAATTTTTTCTGAGATTACATTGTTGCCTTAGAAAATAATCTATACCAAATTTGGTGAAGATACATTGTCAAATGTGAAAGTTTTCCATACAAGAACTTGATTCCGATCGTTCAGTTTATATGGCAGCTATATGTTATAGTGGTCCGATATCGGCCGTTCCGACAAATGAGCAGCTTCTTGAAGAGAAAATGACGTTTGCAAAATTTCAAAAGGATATCTTAAAAACTGAGGGACTAGTTCGTATATATACAGACGGACGGACGGACAGACGGACATGGTTAAATCGACTCAGCTCAACATACTGATCATTTATATATATACTTTATAGGGCCTCCGAGGCTTATTTCTGGGTGTTACAAACATCGTGAACACTTAATATACCCTGTTCAGGGTATAATTAGTGCTTTCCTGAAATTTATAGATTTTTGTAACCAAGTTTCTATTTGAGAGGTAAATAATTTGATACAAAGGATCACAGTAGCAAGACACACGAGTGGAGGAAAATTTTTGAAAAAGAGAGCGTGGCCCCGCCCGCTAACAAGTTTAACGTACATACATATTAAGTTGCTACAACAACTAAATTTGCTAAGTACAAATCTTATTAGAACTTTTACCAACAATGTGAAAATGGATGAAATCGGAGGCTAACCCCCATCACTCCCCATATAACGGTACTACGGTAAACTACTAAAAGCGCGATAAATCAATAACTAAATACGCCACATACATTAAATTTTACCCCCTAGATAGTCCGAGAGAGCTTTATGGGAGCCGGTGTGAAAATTGGATCGGCAACTTTTTGATGAAATCCCATATCTCGAGACCCGAACAACCGATTTCGACAATATTTAGTACGTGGAATTCTTCTTACATTCTTATGTCACATTATAAAAGTGGTCGAAATCGGACAATAACCACGCTTCCCATATAGGATAATTTTAAATTCCACTTGTTTCGTACAGTTTCCAGTACACAAATCAAGAAGCAAGTAATATAAAGGAATAAAAGTATGCACGAATAATGTATATAGTGTGTGCCACCTTATGACCAAAAATTGTTGAAATCCAGTGAAAAACTGTTCAAGCCCCTAGGTACCGAATAGTTAGACCCCGGTACCTATTGTTGACTTTTGTTCGAAAATGTCGGTCAATGTGTAATACAGAAATTATCGGTATAATTCTTCTCTTATAATGGTAAGTCTGTATGTCAAAAATGGGTGGAATCGGACCAATACTTCCCTTAACCCCCATATACCTAATATAAAGATAATCGAACTTCCAGGTGATTTTGTACCGCACAATCCCTTATTCTTATTCTTTTTTTTACTCATTTGACCACACTCTGCTATGTGCGTATATAAATCAATCCACTTTACATTTTACCGCTTCACATTGACTATCGATCAAATCATTATTAACAATTGTGCTAGTCAACCTCTTTAGCCACATAATCTCACGCCACTACAATCGAGTAGCCATTACCCCAGACATAAGCATATGTGCGCGCACATTCATATACACTTACGCATCCCAATACTCACTCTCATACGCCTTCCCGCCACTACTACTACTTTGAGCCATCGTTAATGCATCAGTCGAACTTTTGCGGCTACTCCTGCCACCTCTTTCGTATTTTCGTATTAAATATGTATGTTACTGTGCATAGACATGCGGCACTTATGTATATGGCTTGTATGTATGTATGTGTTTGTGTATGCATGTTGCATGGCACATATGCTATCGACACAGATAAATATGCGAAGCGTGTGAACAGCCAACGGATCTAATCAATTCCAATTAGCACAGCTCTCCGATGTATTCAAATAAATTATTATTTATCATTTACTTATAACATTATTTATTTCGAAGGATTTATCCTCTAGCGTCAATGTATGAGTACATATATGTATTTGTTTGGCTCTGTGTTTGCTGGCACGAATGTTTGTTGGGGTATGCGTAGTCATGCGGAAGCTAAGCACTAATAGTTGATACTAATGCTGTGTATGTATGAAAATATATTTATATAATGTATATGTTACTCGCATTGGGATGTTGAAGGATGAAAAAAAATCATTCATATTAAGTTCCAATGCGTTCCAAGTGTCGAAGAGATCAAAAGAGCTTGAAGAAAGCTTTAATCGGTACATATAGTATATGCAATAAATTATCTGATGAAAAGGTTTGTGGTGAAAACTCGGTTAAAAAAGTTGTCAGGTACTGATCCAGCATCTCAGCATAATCTTCTTAATTACTCTTTCAATGTTTTTTTGTGAGTGACTTCACATATATCCACAAAAAATAGTCCTGCAGTGTCAAATTGCACCATCTTGGGTACCACGCGACCGGCCCAAGACGCAAGATAATGCGCTCACCAACAATAATAAATTGATTATTTCGTTGGATTTACAGACAGTTAGCGCCGACTTGTTGGAACCAAAGGTCGCCCACAGCAACATCCTCCAATTGAAGCACGAAATAGTTCCCCATTCAACCAACCAAACTGAGTTTCATCCTTAAACAAAACTTTCATGTGAAAATAGGGTCTAGATGCCCACCTCGTTTTGGACCCATTTACCAAACTGCAAACGTTTGATGGTCTTTCGAATTTAATTCTTGCAAGAATTGGATTTTGTAAGCCTGCAAACCAAGATCCTTTTGCAAAATCTTTCATAAAGTGGATGGCCACAGCTCTAATTGTTTCGCGCGAAGGCAGATAAGCCTTATTGGGTCTTCTACGATATTCTGTTCTACAACAGCAATAGCACCTTCGGCGTCTCTGAAAATGTGTATTATCTACTAGAGTAAACGTGCGATCCCAGGATGCTTGTATAACCGACTCTACTAGGCGATTATGTCGACCAAATATTAGACGACGCGCGAACTGAACCGAACCGTTATTTTGGTACACGACTTGCAAACGTGGCTCGGAAGTAAATCTCTATGAAATGGCAAATCAAACTGAACATAAACCCAGTAACAGCTGTCAGAAAGATTAACTCCGAAAAAAGTATTGCTTCTTTTAAATGTCCACAAAAACATCCGTTACTTTCAGAGAAGAGTAGGTCATCGAAATTTTCGTTTAGAAATGTCCCCTTAAATATTAATTTTTAAACAGTTTTTGCCTTTTCGATAAATATGTATGTGTAGTTGAAACTCTGAAAGCGACAAAAACAGTTCCATGTAAATGAAGAGTACACTTGAACTGAGTTTTTGCCTAAATCTCGGCATTTCAACGAATTAAGAAATGATCTTAATGTCATACATACATACATATATATCCAGAATGCCTACGCTCCATTTTAAATCCTTAACCTCATATTTTTATATTAACACGTTGGCTGTCAGTGATCAGACAAAATCTATTCCAAGGTGCCAAGCAAAAAACTATAGTACATGTTACGCTTTTGCCTAGGCGTGTATCACCGGTGATATATTGGCACCTGTGGGTAGTTTTTAATTGGTAATCAACAGTGATACACTGGCAGCCAACGTGTTAAAGATGCTTAATCTAACGGATTTTTCAATAAGAGTGCTACAAAAGTACATTCGATGCCATTAAATATGGAACTCAATTTCTTTTTCATGGCACGGGCAGGCTTGTAGAAGTCCAGATGCTGAACCCAGCTTACGACGGTTTTCACGCATAAATAGGCCCATACAGCTGCAAATTCACGTTCGATATTCGTACGAAGTTCATCATTCGTCGCTGGATTGTTGGCGATTCCCATTCACAGTAACGTGTCAGTTGATCATCACGGAAGAAGTACGGCTCAATGACCCCGCCGGCCTATAAACCGCTCTAAATCGTAATTTTTTCGGGATGCAATGGTGACTAATGGAGTATGTGTGGATTGCTGCCTGACCAATAACGCATATTTTTCTTATCGACGAAGCCATTAAGCCAGAAATGATCCTCATCGATGAAAATGATTTTTTGATGAAAATCCGGATCATTTTTGCTCAATTGTTGATATGATAGGATAGATAGATAGAGAGATTGATAGATTCTGACGACCATAAATTGGACGGTTCGCTGTTAAAGTTGAGGTCACTGACTCCGAATTTCAGTAGTAAATTTTAATAATTTCGACTCGTTGTTGAATTGTATAGCTTTCCATAATGAAATGGCAAACCTATGAAGAGAAATGTCAAAAGAAAGGGGAAAAATATGGTTTCGTTTGCTGTTCTTATTGATCTACTTTTGTAGCGTCCCTATTTAAAAACCCGTTATTATCAACTTAACGTATTTTAAACCATATTGGCTTTAGAAACTTTAGAGCTAATAACAAAATACCTCAGTCCTTTCGGAAAATGTGTACTATATTCTCAAACAAGTGGCGAACATACCGTGGTCCTTTTAAATCTTTATTTTAGTTAGCCTCACATTTTTAGCACGGAAAACGAGGTAGGGAGAGAGCGTATGTATAAAATGCAACCTATACCATTTTTGCTGTCCTTTTGGGTATAAAGGTTAATTCGTAAAAAGATACTTATAAAAGAACCTTCGCAGATTTCAAAATAATATATGTACTTGCCAAAGAAACTAAACCATTCGGAGAAATATCCCACGAGACGATTAAAGTCTTCAAAAGAAATTTGTTGAAAATTAAATGTTTGACCTACTGGATCGGTAGGTATAACAATTCCCAACAAGTGAGTTTATTTCGATAGCAATATAAAAACTTTTTTAAATAATTTTTATCAAATAGTCCTGCTGAAACTTGAGAAAATAATAAATTCCTTTTTTAATTTGTCTCATGGAGTGCGAAAAGTCTACACATTTCCAGTGCTCTGACAACCAAATTCATTTAAAGTCGATTATGTGCTTCTAAAAATGATAAAAGAAAAATTTGCAGAAATATCTGAGTTTAAAGTTAAGTTATCTTAAACCAGAATTTATATAAAATGATAATTTCAGTTTGTCAAAGCTAATATTTAGCTTTAAGACCCAAAAAACCTGAGCACTATCAAATTTTGCCAGCTGTTTTATTAGCACCAAAGGAAAATATAAATAATCATATGTCTTAATACATAAACTATTCACCGAAAACTTGACACTCCCTAAACACTAAGCGGTAATAAGGACACCATCAGCAACTCAACCCCACATAACATACCTGTTCACAATTATTCATCAGTCTGCTGAGTCAATTGCCAATATTCGTTAGTGTCCTGCATAAATATGTGCGCGTTCATCATTATCCCTGTGGCGGCTGGACCACAAGGACAACACATGTACTTATGTATGTAGGTATGCATATACCTAAAATCTTGGTGAACTGATGATTGCCAAGTTTTGGTGAGAATTATGTTGTTGCGCTTAATTAGTGTATGCGTCAGGCGGTAAGCCCAACGAGCGTTGAGTGATGTATGCGTTAATATGCGAATACTTATGCATGCACATACATACATGTGTAGTTGTTTAGTCTGATGTATGTGTGCGTCAAGCCCTCGCAATAAAATTAAGTGTAGAAAAACATTAAATATGAGTAGGTAATATTTATAGATTATGAAGCCATAAATCTCGGCAGGATTTGTGCGTTGGCGTGTCGGAGTGGTCAAGATGCATTAATATTAATGTTGTTGTTGTTGCCGTTATTGTTTTTGTCGTTGTTTTTGTAATTACATTTAGCTGCTCTTGCATAAATATGTTTGTTGTTGTAATTATTATTGTTGTTGTAATTATCTTTGTTGTTGTTGTAACTTTTTTTCTTGTTGGCGTGCTTATTTTTGTTGTAGTCATTGTTGGGCATTGCATATAGTTTCGTGGTCATTGTTGTTGTAATTATTATTTGTTGTTCTTGTTGTTGTTGTTGTTAAAGATTCCTTGTTTTTGTTGTAATTATCTTCTTATCGTTGTTGTTACAATTATTTTTGTTGTCGTAATAATGTTATTTTTGTTGTTGTTGTTATTTTTGTTGTTGTAATTATTTTTGCTGTTGTTGTTGTCATTTAGCACCGTCTGTTGATGGAATATCCTCATATTTTTAATTACAAGCATCTTCTGGCAGCGATTTATGTGTTGCGCACACACTCACATACACACCCGAACACACACATGCAAGCACGCACATATAAATCATCTCACTGCACATGTATTGGTTAAGACCTATGAGGTGAATGTGCCAACTGGGACATCCATTAATGATTTATGCATTCACTTAAGCATCAAGTTTGCCTTTGCACGTCCAAAACTCCACAGAGTCCCCGGCAGCTAGTAGCTATGCATTTGCGGACCAAGTCATATGCGCTCATGCTCATGCCACATTCAAATTTTGCTCAAATCGATTTGTATTAATAGTAAAATATATTTATGTATTGTATATATGAATTTATGTGGACTTTAGTCATTAGCCGTCCAAAAACTTATTTGTTGAATATTTTGTCTTGATGCGCACATAAGTTTGGCGAATGGCTTAAGCACGTGCATAGCTATTTACTGTTATCTTTAAATATGTAAGATTATTTATACATACATATACATACATACATATGGCTGTGTAAGTCCTGACATCAGTCGCATTTGTGTCAGCGCTGCCCGTTAGTAACGCACCTCGCCCCGCCCCCTCTTGTGTGGACGACAACCCTCGGTTGCCTTTATTTTTAACCTGTACAACTTTTTCTCTGCTGACTCGTAATTAATTTCCGTCTTCAAGTTACACATTGCCGCATCAAATAAAATTCCATCATAGCAATTCGACGAAAGTCAAACTTTCACCAGCAAATCACTTAGATAGATAGATGAACAGACAGGTGGAGAGACAGGCAGAGAGACGGACCGATAGACAGACTGCCGATAGAGACGGGCAGAGACACGCACAGCGACGATGACGGAGAGTTGAACCGAAAGCCACGCAGAGAGTCATACAGGGCAACAGACAGAAATAAAGACGAACAGTCAGCGCTGAACCGCTTCATATTGCACGTCTGATTCTTCAAGCACACTCACCACATATATATGTATATGTAAGTATATTCTTGTATCCATAAAAGTCTGCGCAAAAAGTTCTTGTCAGTCACATCAGTTTATTATAATTCCCGGCGTTGTGCTGTCAACTCTTCTCGCACTCGTTTAACTGTTCCATCACTAACAACAATGTTAAAGGTCCAGCAGAAGTTTAGACCTACAAGCGCGCATACTTACAGACATACATATTAGTTGTTGTCCCTTTTGTCATTTCAATCAGAATTAGATTTCTGCCACTGACTGGCATGCCATGCACGTTCGGCCAGCAGTTTACCCATACACCCCACCATCCATCCGTTCATCCATCCCGGCCAACCGTCTATCCATCCATTCAGCAGTTCATGCCGTCCACCCGCCCATCTATCCATCTGTTCAGCAGTCCGCCCGTTTCTCTACCATCCGTATGTTTGTAACTCGCATTCTCACACCCACCAACCAGTCAGCCGGACGTTCAAGCAATCCGTCTGCTCGTCAAATTGTGCACCTCATTCCACTCCATCATCTTCTATTTGTCGTCTAACTTGCACATCATTCACCGCTGCTCATTCGTCATCTGTCAACTATCGACCGTCGTCTGCTTGCTGCGCTGCACTTGGCTGGCTCTCTACGGTGACGCGCGTGAGACTTTTTAGCGCGTTCTCTTCTACTGAATTCCGCACCCTCGCTCTCACTTTACCTTTGCAATATTTCTTTCTTTCTTTTGTTTTCCATTTACATCGTTCAATTTTTCTTCATAACTTCTACACATTGAATTCACCTTTCAATCATTTTGTCATTTCACCTTGCTAAGTATGAATTGTTTAAACTTCATCATCGCTCACACCAACTTGCTGCTTGCCTACGTCATTCAAGCAGCTGTCAGTTGCTGTATTTAGACTTTGGCAACTTATACAGGTTTGCTATTACTTAGATAACGGAACTTGTTACGTGGAAAGTAAGCTTTTCATATTTATGCTTAATTTATACGATTTTTAAGCTCACAGACGCTAGCTTCCATTTTACTTTAGTTAGAATACGAGCTTGATGTGGATCATGGACCATATTAGAAACTGTTCCGTTCCTTGCGAATCTTGTGTTAAGCTTTATGTTTAACAAATGAGCGAGGAACGAAATATGACTGGCTGGTAATCTAACTCTGACTGCGTTGATTAGTTGAAATTAGAAGTCGGGAAATGTCTGACCGACGCACTTAAGTCATCACTATTCTCTACGCCAACATCGTCAGCCGCGAAATCCAACGCAGAATAACTTTTGTCAACAGGTTTGGACTGAGTAGAAAATTGATAAATAAAGCTCTCTCTCGACAAACAAAGACCAAACTCTATAAGTTACTCATCATCCCCGTCATGCTATATGGTGAAGATGCATGGACGATGACAACATCCTATAAGTCGACGTTATGGGTTTTCATGAGAAAGGTTCGGCAGAAGATTTATGGTCCTTCGCGCATTGGCAACGGCGAATATCGCAGTCAATGAAAGGAAAAGCTGTTTGAGATATACGACAACATGGACATAGTTCAGCGCCTAAGCTAGCTAGATCATATCGCCCCAATGGACGAAAACACTCCAGCTCTGAGGGTATTCGGCGAAGTACCCGCCAGGGGAAGCAAAGGAAGAGCAAGACCTCCACTCCGTTGACCAGACTAGGTAGAAAGGGACCTGATTTCAGTTGGAATCTCCAATTGCCGCCAAAAAGCGAAAGAGAAAAACGGCTTTCGCTGTTCGCGCTGTTGTAAACATTGGAGAAGATATAGAATATATCCCGATTAGCATTGGCACATGTAATCCTCCAACATTCTCTACTCCTCAGCGCCTCACTTACATTAATCCAAATATACTTTGCCAAGATTCTTTAACAGAAATCCTGCTATACTAGGGAGTTCTCTTGCCTTAAAGTGGAAGTTTTCATATTTTTATCATCCACACACATATTCCCAAAACTATTTTGTAACCCGCCCTATGTTGATGGTGCTTTAAGACTTAGTTTGTTCCTAAAGCATAAAGGATTTATATCAGATATCTTTTAAAGAGGGCAGTAGCAGAAATTTCACAAATCAAGACCCTGTCAAAGTCAATGATCAGCGAAGGGGGACTCTAACAAATAATTATGACGGAGTTCTTTACTAGATTTTTATTGAATCGCTCTTTACATAATACTCCATAGAGAGAATTCGCGTTCACCCCATGGAACGGCGCAACTGTAGAACGGATAATTGTTGGACTTGCCCGTTAAAGCGAAAGCTCCATTTGCGCCTTTCATTACGTTCGCAATTTTGGTCTGTAATATTAAGTTATCATCTTTGAATATGAAGCATGGAATCTCCAGAAAATGATTTTCCGTTTGCTAAACGGTAAAAATCCTGTTCTCTCTTATTATACGAAAAGTCGATTATGTTATGTGTTGGATGAAATCAAAGCGAATGATGTGTTGCTAACCGATTGTTTGTATACAACGATCAAACGTGGCGCTTTCAGCTATCGTGGGATTAACGAATACATACTTGACGCATGCTTGGTTCTTAAATATACGAAATTATCTACAACTTCAAAGTTATGATGTCAAGAGTGCTTGGCTTCCCTGTAAAGTCTGTAGAAAACAGAACGCCAGCAGCTGTACACTCTTATAAAAGATTGTTCCTGCTCGATTAAGTTCTGCAGTTCGAATTATTTTCTCCAACAGCAGATTGAAGAATTCGCACGATAGGGAATCGCCTTGTCTGAAACCTCGTTTGGTATGGAACGGCGCGGAGGGGTCATTCCCGATCCTGACGGAGCTTTTGGTGTTGCTCAACGTCAGTTTACACAGTCGTATTCGAATTTCGGGGATACCAAATTCAGACATCGCGGCATAAAGGCAGCTACTTTTCGTGCTGTCGAAAGCAGCTTTGAAATCGACGAGGAGGTGGTGTGTGTCGGTTCTTTTTTCACGAGTCTTTTCCAAGATTTAGCGCATGGTGAATATCTGGTCAGTTGTTGATTTGCCAGGTCTGAAGCCACACTGATAAGGTCCAATCAGTTTGTTGACGGTGGGCTTTAATCTTTCACACAATACGCTCGATAGAACCTTATACGCGATGTTGAGAATGCTTATCCCACGGTAGTTGGGACGGACTGTGGGGTCTCCCTTTTTGTGGATTGGGGAGAGCACACTTAAATTCCAATCGTTGGGCATGCTTTCGTCCGACCATAATTCACAAAGAAGATGGTGCATGCTTCTTATCAGTTCTTCGCCGCCGTGTTTGAATAGCTCGGCCGACAATCCATCGGCCCCAGCCGCTTTGTTATTCTTCAGACGGGTAATTGCTATTCGAACTTCTTCATAGTCGGGCAATGGAACGTCTGCTCCATCGTCTCAAAAGGGGGGTCTCTCATCCGAACCAGTTGGTATCTTTTCACTGAGGTAGTTTTATACGTGGTGGGTCACAAACCCAGCGCACAACTCTGTGTAGGGTATATTTCTCACTTTAGCTCGCCTTCGAACGGATGTCCTTAGGCTACCCAGAGGATACTTGGTCTAAAACCGGAAGTCGTGAACTGGTTGAGCCATATGTAAAATAATCGTTTCTGGCCACTCGCAAGTGAATGGCGATCAGAGAACTTTCCTCACTTGCGTTAACTTTTACACCTGACTCCATCCTCCTACTACCATATAAAGAGAAATATAATAGATATAAAGACCTGAATTGAATGAGTCGTCAGTAATGGAAGTTTGAGCTATAAAATTGCACAAAATCTTGACCTGCTTCGAACCAGCATTCGTGCTTTTATCGCTATGTAACTTTCCTAATATCGAGGCTGTAGAAGATCACAAAGTGGAAGTTTCCAGTCATATTTAGAAATGAATAGTTTAAGCGTTTCAGGCTTAAAAACTTCACCATCAATTTATAGCTCATCATTTTTACAATAACTTCAAGGGTTAAGCTTCTTAAATCTTCTCACAATTCAGCTCACGCTCTACGTGAACGCTTATTAAGTTTTACTTGAATTTTTACCTGCGAATTAACCGCAATTACTAGGCTCACTCAACACAAATTATGACACTTTAATTTGATTAATTGGCAATAAATCAAAAGTTACATTACAGAACCAACGCGCTTTCAGACTTTCAGACCAAACAAATATAGCTACAACAACAATAACAATAACAACGAAACAACAACCAGCGCCAAGCGCACAATTCACACCAAACATTGTGGATACTTAAATCAGCCAGCTTATAGTAACCACGGATATTATGTAGAGCCAACTGACTCAAATTCGACCACTGAACAATATTTTCATATACACATAAATCCACAATAACGTGATCGTCAATCAAATCTTGAGCATTCACGTCAAAACGAGAGGCGAGCGTGAATTATGAATTGGACACTCACTCGCGCTCGCTCGCCCGCCCGCTTTATTGTGTGATGCGACACGACGCGCCACCACGCCACGGCACGACGCATAAGCGGCGCGCGTACGCTATTGTAAAAGCTGTCGGATGCGGATGCTGTGCATACTTGTTGTGTCTTTGATCCATCATTGAAGTGTGTGAAGTACCTCCACGGGCGCTATGTAAGTGCACGGCATACAAAAACAACACAACGTCGACGACCGACGCCTGACGCCTGACACTGCCTGACGTCGCTTCACATTGCTGCGCGTTTCAATACGTTTGCGGAATGTTGCTGGCGCGTCGCGTTTGTGGTTGAACTGTTGGATTTCGCCTTCGGGGCGTACGCACACAAAATGCCGCACAAAAAGATGCTATGACAGATATGTCAGATACTGGTATCGCATGACATACAACTGCTTAAATGTGTGCGGGTGTGTGTGTGTGGTTGCGCTTGTAATCGCTAGAGTCATGCCGAGCACCGATTGTGGTGATAAGCGGTGGTGTTTGTGGGTTCATAAGCGTATTTATAAGCCCTACAGTTTTTCAGGCGCAAGCGGAAATGGAAAAAAACCTACAAACCATTTGAAGTATGATGGATATGAAGATTTGCCAGTTACACTTGATCTTTTTTGTGTTTGGGGTAGACTCTTTGAATGATTGTGTAGCGCTGAATAGCCTTTCAGTTGCGGTTATGCATTGCCAATAGTTGTTAAATATGGTACATAATCGGAGAAATCATTACTCATAAAATAGTTAATATTAGCATTACATTGATTAACAGTGAATGATGAGGAGAATGATGATGACGAAAAAGATGATTACTACAAGAAGTGAAGTTGTATGGAAATTTATTATAATAATAAGGTAGATAGGACACGCCACAAAGGCATCGAGGGCAATGAAATAGTGGACGAGAGTGCCAAGAATTGTATGCGGCTAACACCAGAAAACGTGATCAATGTTGGGAAACCCATGCATTGTCTATACGAAGATCTGGACAGAAGCATGTTAAAGAAAACCAAAACCCGAAGGAACGAGAAACCACCCATGTAGAAACTGCAAAATTCATGTGCAAAATGGTAGAACCGAAGTACACAAAATTCCACGATAGAAGAGACTGTAGGAACATGATCGGTATACTAAGTAGTCAATGTCTGGTCTGTCAAAAGGGGTCTCCACGCTATGATACACTGGAGGAAGTATCGATAGTGAGACACCTAGGCATTATAATGGATAACTAATACTCACGGACCTGGAAACTGAACTCTATCTGATACCGCAGAGGACCAAGCACAGAATGCTAAGCACTTGTATAGTAATGATATTGGTGGTATTATTGCACGTCTCCTTTAGTCCAAAATTTTCAGCGAACCTTAATGCAAATGGGAGGCAATTCAAATGCTTACAGGCTTTCGTCTCAAACCAATGTTCGCTGATAAGGTCAGTGAATCTCGGAGAGCCCAACACAAAGTCAGTAGTACTCTACCACACTTTATTTATCTCATAAACTCATCAGCCATATAGTTACCAAAGAATTCGCTCTTTGCTGATTTCGAAAATAGGCATTAATCCCGACAATAACAAAGAAAATCGATTTATAATTCATTGATGATAACTCCTTTATTTTCGCTGAATATTCATATTAGTATAATATATAAATAGGAGTATTTAAATTCAAGCTTTTAGGCCGTCACTCCATTAATACGAGTCAGGTCGCACTGGCAAGTCTTTAGGTGTCCGATAGCCTAGCTAGCATAGTCTCTTTCGCAAACTGTCAGTTTTGCGACATGGAACTGGAAACTCCAGAGCTCATGATTCTAGATTGCTCAGCAATTTGTAGAAGCAGGCTCAAGGCCCTAGGATCCATTTACGTGGACAGGGATCACATCATCTCAATTGCGCCCAGCAAACTCCTGGAATTATTCAGAGTGTTGGACCTTTGTGACCATATGTGATATAGGAAAGGGCACATTAGACCATAGGTTGCAGTGCAAAACCTCGATTATTATAGTCTATCTTGCCTTCCTACGTTGGAAGCGTATACGAGGTAAACTTCACTTTAAATTTAATTATCTACAGGGTCCGGCAATCGAAGTGTAACCAATTTCATACCGCTCGCGCAGCTGTCGCGCTGGAATCAGCTGTTTATAAATTTGCTGAATGACAGTTCGGAGTATTGTTCACAAGTGTACAAAAGCGTTTTGCCAAAAGTGAACGCAAAAAAAAGTGATCAGCGATGAAATTCAACGAATGCTTTATATTTAGCTGGAAAATCACAGCCAGCAATTGTTCGTGAGCTCAAACCCCTTAATTTGAATAACGGTTTTGTTTATCGCACCATCACTCGTTACAATGATACTGGGAGCATCGCAAAACGCCATGGAGGGAGGCCATCAAAAGACTGCAACGTCACGTGAGATCGTTCGGAAAGTAAAGAAGCGACTTAAGTGAAATCCACCACGAAGTGCCAATCAAATGGCCAAAGAACTGAAAATATCCAACCGCAGCATCCGACGCATATTGAAAAATCCGGCCCATGATCTCACACCGAAGCAGCTCTCAAAACGATAGGGTTTACTTCACCGACCGCTCATACGAGAATCTAAGTCATAAGCCATTGTCCGTTAGTGGGCCAAAATACCGGAAAGTCACATTCGGGCAGCTTTCGATTCGTTTTTTGACCGTCTCAACGCCATAGTTAAGGCAAAAGGTGGTCATAAACCGAAATAAATCAGGTAAGGCTCAATAACTGCAGAATGGGAACTGGAAAGAGCTCCACTGGCTTATTGTGTTTCACTACTGGATAGTTGGGCCTCAGAACAGCTAAGCAAGCGTTGGTCAAATACTAGAAACTGTGCAGCTGCAATGTGCTTTTGACCCAGAATTAAATGTAAGAGGTTTAGTAAGCTCTTCACTCTCAGCAAAGTTAGCAACATTTCAATGGTTGTACAGTTAGCAGGTAAACTGAAAACTGTTCGTTCTGCTTGAGAGTATTATATATTGTACCACATATTCTGATGTGAATTATTTTTCTTCATTAAGCCTTCTGCACCTGCTTCGGAGTTCTCCTTTTGTTTTGTTATCTATCAGCAGCCGATTATACCCTCGAGCGCAAAACTTTTGAATCTACTTCATCGAGAAGTAGTGACCTACTCGTTCACATCCATTGAAAAGGAAAGTCGCTCAGCTTGCTGTCAAGTTGTGTTACAAGTAAAAGTCTATAATTCCTGTATATCAACGCGCTCGAATGTATTTTGCATTCACTGTGAATACTTGAAGAGTGATGACTTCTTTCTCTATATAGGACTTTGTTTCCAGATTTTACTTTTCTACAGTAACTCAATGAGGGATTTCGAAGCTTTTGTTGTGGATTTCAAAATAGCAAAGCTTCTGCAAATACCAAGATATAGCAGAAAGCTGTTTTGGAGCGAAGACGACATATTCTTTAATGGGCACAGATTTTTTATTTCGGTTTGAACTGGCTTGGACAATTATCTACGCCGAATTTCGTAAAGATATCTGCTCAAATAAAAACGTTTTTCATAAAAAGATATAATTTTGATTAATCAATTGATTATCATAGCTTCTTGGGGGGAAAAGGATGCGTAGAAAATTTCTGATCGATATCTCAATATTATAGAAACTAATTCGATGTCTAAACAGACTCAGCTCAATACGCTGAGCTTATACGTAGGTTGCTATATATGGGCCATTCCATCAATTGGCGACATAGTTTTGTACCCGTGGTTCTCCGATTTTGACGAAACTTTAGAATATCATAATATAGACCAAAATAAGAATATCTGTAAACTTTTTAGTGGTCAAAGTTGCTCCATTGTTTTTTGGCGCGCAATTCAAATTGAGATCAAACAAAAAAATGACAATTTCTTTTATTTTTTAACGACCTCAAAATTGAGTGAAAAAAATTTTGCAGTTATCCAATTTTATGTAAAAAGATCTCAGCTTTCTGATAAAAATATTTTCAAAATCCAAAAAAATTTTAAAAATCCAAAAAAAACATTTTTTTCCATAAATCCCGTTTTTGTGCTTTTCCCCAACTTTTTTTCCAAATTGACTTTTTCATTCGATTCCTTGTTCAATTTTACATAAGAGTCAGTGTTCAAAAATATGGGATCCTGATCCCATGAACAGCAGAAAAAATTCAAATTTGTCGCTCAAAATCCAAAAAAAAACAACTTTTTTCCAAAAATCCCATTTTTTGTTCTTTTCCATCAACTTTTTTTCAAAATTGACTTTCCCATTCGATTCCTCGTTAAATCTTACATAAGAATCAGTGTTCAAAAGTATGGGACTCTTATCCCATGAACAACGAAAAAAATTCAAAGTTGTCGCTATACGGCGCAGTCTGTTGGGTTAGAAGGTTGTGTGAAGGTAAATATGTAAATTGTATTCTTAGACTTGAATTAATGAAGAAATCAGTGCCTTCATTCATAAAAATATAATATATATATTTCTGGCCTAATAATGTATGTAAATAGGCATATTTATCAACGAAAATGTTTTTTTTTTTGTTTTTTTTATTTTTTTTGTCGATTGCTGTTTTGTTTCGGGCTCATACGCATAGATCCATGATTCATCACCTGTGACGATCTTATAAACGTCTGTTGAAGCACCGCGATCGTATTTTTTCAGCATTTCTTTACACCCATCCACACGAGCCTTTTTTTGAGCGATTGGTTAATTGTGCGGCATCCAACGAGAACAAACCTTTTTTACGGCCAGGTGTTCATGCAATATCGAATGTATGCTGGTGGGAGAAATGCATAGACATGCCTCTATCTGAAGATATGTTACATGACGGTCTTGCATTATCAGTTCACGTACGGCATCGATGTTTTCTGGCACAACGGCTGTTTTTGGACGACCTTCACGGAATTCGTCTTTGAGCGAAGCGTCGGCCACGATTGAATTCGTAGTACCAGTTTTTCACAGTGCTATAGGATGGTGCTTCACAGCCATACAAAGATTTTAGTTCATCGATGCACTCTTGTCGTGATAATCCACGTCGAAAGTTGTAAAAATTATCGCACGATAATGCTCACGAGTTAATTCCATTTTTTGGCCGAGATGAATTTTTAAATTCCCTGTAAATAAAACAATTCACGATTAAATGACAAAACGTTCTGAGTGATGTTATGCTAAAAAATGTCAAACTTTCGAATGGAAATGTCAGATTGCACCTGGCAACACTTAGTGTTGCCCTAGGCCAGAATATATATAGCAGCCCTCGTATCTATATTTACTAGAGTAAGGTCTGAATTTCCCACTGGATTTTACAAACTTCGTGGCAAACTTAAAATACCCTGTTCTATATTTATCAGAGTAAGGTCTGAATTTCCCACTGGATTTTACAAACTTCGTGGCAAACTTAATATAGCCTGTTCTGAGCTTTCTGCGACGTCATCTCAACCGGTTGGTCAATTTGTCGCCCCCAATGAATGGAAACTAATCGAGTGAATACCCAAATTGATAACACAAAAAAGTGTGTAAGCGCACAAGTGTTTGTCGCGTGATTGATGAGTTGACACCAACAACAACGACAACAACTAGAAGTCTGATAAAAACTGTCTTAGCACAGTGTAAAGCGGCCTAAAACACTCAAAGCCGTCGGCGGCGCAATAAAATTCCACTCAACGCTACACACTCACACCTCGGTGTGGTTGTTGGCTTTGTTGCTAAAAAGCAGTTCACAGACACTTCATGCAGAATGCCAAATAAAACAAAAGGTGAAACTAGCAAATAGGCTTAGGTCATGAGTTAGGCTGGCGAACAGCTGCTAAAGCACGCTTGGCGGCCGGCTGGCTGGAGGGTTTTATATTCATACATACATACATACAGCTATACAAACATGCATTGGAACTTCATAAAAAATGAAAAATTGTCTACTTGCGTTATTTTTGCACATGGCAAGAGAAAACACACACACCTATCTACATACTCTATATACACTTACGTAATGTATGTAATGCCTTCACAGGCGGAAGTCGTGGGCTTTCACTTTTTCCTTTGCTGTGCGTGGCGTTTTTTCCTTCCTCCATGCTTTTTGCAATTTGTCTGTTGCTTTCTTCTTTGCTTTTTTGTTTTTGCGCACTCGTTTAGTAGGACCAAAGTAGGACTAGGGCAAGGACACTTGCCGTTTGCCAAGCAAATAGGGATAATAGCGGCAGCAGCAGCAGCAGCCAACAAGCGTAGAGGAAGTCCACGTAAGCCAGCCGCAAGCAGCCAGCAAAGCAAAATGTAGGGATGCCGTACAATTTTTTTCGCCCTTTGCTACGAATTTTCTTTCACCTACACCGCCACACACACGCATACAATCTAACGAAAGCACTTTTTCACCGTTTTTAATGTGCGTCGTCGTCGTTGCCGTCGTCGGCAATGTTGCGGGTGTCTGCTGCGCTCGCTGTCTGCGCCAAGTCTAGAATGCCAGAGTTTGCCTGCCCGGCCCCAAACCTCAACCGTCTCAACGTGCGCTCGGCTGGCCTTTAGTCGCTCGCCGGTCTGCTTGGCAGGCAGTGTGGAAGACAGCCTTGCGCCTGATTGCTGGTGTCGTGCCAGTGGTGCTACGGAGTTCAAGTACGCCCGTTGCCCATTTACAAATGGGCTAACCACTTGTTGAGCGGCGCGCCAGGCAAAGACCGAAAACAACGGTGTTGCATGCAACACTCAGCAACACATAATAATGAGAAGAAGAAGAAAGTGTGTGTGAGTGCTGCGTAGTGAGAAGTGGGTGGGTAAGGTCATGAAAGCACATTCACTTACATATTCGCATACAAGCATATACATATGTATACGCATACACACATACTCACATTAATGTCTCTGCCTCACAGGGGCGTTTTTGCGAATGTGCGCGTAAGCGTCTGGACATTAAAATCCGTAAAATCAATAAAATTCAAAATATCCACTCGTTTTAAACGTGAATTTACACAATAAGTTGGTGTGCATGTATTTGTGTATGTGTGTGGATATGCAGCACTACAGCCACAAGTCTGCTGTTTAAATACGCGCCGCTATCGATTTGCTTTTTGGCGAATTTAAAGCGAAAACGTAATAAACGTGTGCTTAAGCGCAATCGAAAGGTGGTAATTTGATCATTTTGATGCTGTGATTTCTTTATTCTTCCTTGCAGTGCGTATAATGTTGGCTCTAATGGCTTTTGATGTGCGAACACTGATTCGTTTCGACAATTCACGCCGATAAGCACAAGAGAATATGGTTAATGGAAACACTTATACATATGAACAAACATATATCTTCAAAAATATTTAAAAAGTGTTTTTTTTTTCATTATAAATAGTATATATACACATTAGGGTAATACTTACATGTTAAAAATTACAAAAGATTTCCAAAATTCCAAACTAGAAACACTTAAAAGTTACTGATTAGGTGACAAAATTGTAATTTTGTTATGATAACAGAGCTCACGATTCTGAGTATACATATGTATATACATATATTATATATATTTTCGAATCGTATGGTATATACGGAAAGCCATTGACAAGAGTTCTTGTTTTTGGAGTATACCTGAACATTTTCACACAGATTTCTCCAGTCCCCGAAGCATTTTTCATAAGCACTTTTTGGGATGACCTTTAGCTCCTTCTGAGAATTTTGCTTTATTTCTTCGGTCGACTGAAAACGGGTTCCACAGAGCGGCAATACCAGGTTGGGGACTAAGATAAAATCACACAGAGCCACGTCTGGTAAATACGATGCTTGATCAATGATATACATTGCATCTTTGGCTTTAAAATCATGGCTTGATTCGATGATGCAAAATCATCTCATAAAATCCATCAATTGTTCTTCCACAATTCCGACCGTTTTCGATAAATTTCCTCACGCTTCAATAAGACCAAATAGAACTCCTTATTGACCATCTGCCCCTCAGAAACAAATTAGTGATGCACCAAACCACGAATATAGAAAAAAGCAGTGAGCTTCACCTTGATTTTTGAACGGCTTTGGCGTGGCTGTTTTGGTTTTGGTTCGTTTTTTGCCTTCTTTTCCGTTGATTGTTGACTTCTTTGCACGGCAAACTCATAAACCCATGTCTCGTCGGCAGTTATAATGCTCTTAATGAATTTGGGATCGGAATTCGCACGATCAAGCATGACCAAAGAGACCTGTTTACGGTACTATTTTTGAAAAAACATCACCTTTACCAAGACGAGTGGAGCAAGAACGCGTTTCATACCGAAAATATCCACGGATATCATTCGAACGGACTCGCGAGAGACGTCGTACTCTCTTGCCATCTTTCTAATACTTGCCTGACGATTTTCAAGCACCATAGTCTTCACTTTTTTACATTTTCATCAGTTGAAGAGAGCAAAGGCCCTCCAGAACGAGGCATGTCTTCAACGATTTCTCTCTCGACTGTCTTTGAAGGCTTGTTACAACTCGTAGGCTTGTGTTTTTGATAAGCCTTTCCCAACATTCGGACACGAAATTTAGAAATACAAAATTTGAGACAAATTCTTTGTTCGATGTTATTATTCATTGTAAAAATCGTAACGCACTACTGTGGTATACCGTCTTAAGCAGTTGCTGTAAAGAAACTTTCAGAGAGATCGCCCTCATATTTAGCAAAGTAATTAAGAACAGTCCAAACGACTTAGTAAAATAATATTGTTCTTTTTTGTTGAAGTATCTTTCAACAGGGGAATTTAAATTAGAATTTCTCGATACTCTTTAGTCAATTTTGGAAAAAGTTGATAGTACTTAATAAAATGAAATAGGTGTTCATTCCGATAATGGAAAACCGACTGGATTGAAAGAATCGGTGTATCAACTTTAAATGAAATATTTTACCTCAAGATCACGAGTTTCAACCAAATTTGGTAATAACATATCCTGATATACTTATACTACATTATGAAGATGGTAGAAATTGGAATACAACCACTCCTACTTCCTTTACCATAAAATTTTATATTCATCTGATTTTATAACTTTACAATATACAAATCAAGCACCATTGAAGCTATTGGAATAATGCCTCTAAAGTATACCATTTCAGGTCCAAAATTAATCGAAAATGTTGATTATAATCCCTTATGTTATAAATGGTTAGTAACTGGTGAATATTTTTCCTAACGCAGATATGTTATGCCTAATATAACGAATCTATATTATACAATTCGTGAGATATTTGCACGAAAATCTGAAAGGACCTCTTTCTAATAATAGTATGATGCCAATGTATCAATCAATACATATGTATGTAAGTTATCTTAACAAGATTAAATGAATGTATAATATTGAATATACTTTAGTACCGAAAACGCTTTTGACTCTTCTACATACTAGTTATACTAATACTTAAATGGTATTCCTAGTTTTCTGACTACCTTTATGCCAAATATGTCGGTGTGTGTATCTTATCTTAATCAAGGTTACCTGAAACATGTTCTCGAGTTTACAAAGTTTAAGTAATGTCAAAAGTTAATACAATGAGTTCAGACCTTCTGCCCACCACCCTAATATAGTACATATATATCTAAACAGTATCGATTAGAACACTCTAGATTTGAAGGTTTTCGATTCAGTACCCGCCGGTGGAAGCAGAGAAAGAGGAAAACCTCCTTTCCGTTGCAGAGATCAGGTGGAAAAGGACCGGGTTGAACTTAGTATCTCGAATTGGCGCCAAACGGCGAAAAGGAAGAAACGACTGGAACGAAGAGAAAAAGTAAAAAATTTATATTATCAGCGAACTATATTATTCAATATTGGATTTTCAAAAAGCTTTAAAAGCCTTATAAAGCTGAAAATATGATTTACTAAAAATAAACAGTGTACATATTGTGATTTCATTGAAATGGAAAATTTATATATTGTATAATAATATAATATAATATAAACAATTAAGGTTATAACTGATAGATAGAAAGCATTCAACTCCGAGTGAAAGCCTTAAGTGGACACTGTAGTAAAAGTACAAACATTTTTCGAGCTCAAATAAAGTATTAAATATTGATATTGTTTTCCCAGTTTCACCTAAAATAATTGAGTGAAAAGGTTAAATAATTTAGCTTGACATATTTTGCTTTAATCAACTGGTATAATTTTAATGGGAGTAATTTTATAGGTGATTTCAACTTTTAAAGTCTATTAGTCATGTTACTGTTTTTCAAAAACCCTATAAAGAGCTTGCATAAGAATCGTTGGATGGTCAAAATAAATTATTTATGATTATTTTTTGGTGAACAACAAGAACTACGCGGTGAACAAGAACGCATTTCATACCCAAAATATCCACCAAAATAAATCGCACGGATTCGCAAGAAATGTTGATCTCTCTTGCCATCTTCTAACACTTTCCTGACGATTCTCACTTGATTTCCTTTATTTTTATAATATTTTCATCATCATCCTATTAATCTCACACAATTAATTCAATTTGGTGTTTATCGGTCTACTTAGGTCGGTTGTGAGGTGACTAAGTCACTCAGACCTTTCCAAATTCCAATAAAAGACCATCAATAACATAAAATAACAAAATCTTTAGGTGTTTTTGCAAAATTCTTGAAATATCTCGAAACGTTTCTTATAACTCTGCATTTGTTTCAGATATACTACATATAAGTACTGTAGGAAAAGATAAAGATAATTAAAAAAATCATGAAAACGTTAAAGAGTACAAAAAGGTACGTCATTACAAACAAGTTTTATTTACATATTGGACCTCGGGGTATTAGATGTAATTTTTTCTAGACTTCCTTAACAGATTCGAACTAATATTTTAACTATAATTTAGCTGAGCTTAGTCTAGAAGCTTTTTAGGGGTCTAGCAAGCAAGTCAATAAAAACCATTTTTTGTTTTTTTGTGATTTTTGATTTTCATTGGAAAAACTAACGAGTTTAAGGCTGCTTTCTCAATGTCGGGTTACCAGGCTTTCTCTCCAGTAAATAGAGTTGTGAGCTTAAAAGAGCGTCCATTTAATATAATATAACTTTCACTGTATTTGTTATTTATGAATTGTTTTTACTATCCTATCTTCTAAGTTGGTTCGAACTGGACAAAGTGTGCTGAGTTTTATAAAAATCGGTTCAGTAGTTTAGGAGTCCATCGCGGACAAACAGCGTGACACGTACTTTTTATGTATAAAGATTTAGTAATATTCTCACAATATAATAAAAATATACCTTTATATTCTTTCGTTTCTTTACAGGTAATGTTTATCTTGCATAAGCTACTCGGGTTCAACAAACGATCTTTGGGAAACTGTAATTTAAGTAAGACCCAAGAACTAATTAGTTTTATATAAGATTTATAATTTTCACTATCGCTTATATATTTTTACATACATACACACTGTATATATGGCATATAAGTATATTTTTATGTACATATGTAGTACGTCTACAGTGAACACACAAAAATATTCATCAACCTTTTCTTTAATTTTATTCTCAACTTGAACCTTTACGCATTCAATCCTTTTTCCAGCAAATTGTTCCTTTTCATTAAACAGACACGAAATGAAGTGTTTAGTGGAATGGAATTCGTGCGCTACCGAATTTTCGGTAGCTGTCAGTTGTTTTACGCAGCTAGCGCATCCGAGCAACACGTCAATGCTCAGGTTTCGACTTGAAATGACATTTGTGAATTTTGAATAAGATTGCCGCAGACAGTTTGGGTTTGCTGCCGGGAGGATGCAGTAAAAATCAAAAGTTAAAAAAAGGAGGAAATTAAAATGAAACAAATTAAAACAAAGAATATAAGGAAATAAAGGCAAAAAATAGAAGTTTCATTAAGTCATCTCATACAACATTTTAAATACACACACTAAAGTTAAGTGGACAAACGAAAGGCACTAAACTTGTTATATAAAAAGGGGGTCTAGAGGTACATAAACGTGAACCCCTACCAAATAAGATTGTAAACCGATGAGATGCTCGTTCTCGAATAATTCAATTATACTGGATAAAGATTTCATCGGATTTAGTACTGAACAAAAAATTATCTTACTTTTTGTTACTAAGCATCGTTCGTATTATATTTGGATTAAAGTAAACCAAAGAGATAAAGATTATTACATTCCGTTTCGAGTAGCTAAGCTCTATAGCTTACAAAATCCTACTTCGTCTAACTTTTAAAAGTAGTTGACAGTGCGCAAATACCGGGAGAGCTGGTTATATGAAAAGAAACCGTGGTTTTAAACCAATCTTGTTAGTTTTCAAAACGATTTCATTATAATTTCATAGGAATATTAGGGCCAATAGTAGATCCCACAAAAGGAAGTCAGGGAGGTACAATCTAGAGGTCTAAGTAAATAATACTTTTTGCCATTACACTTTTGGGAGGGATCATCTGCATGGTATAATTTATGTATGTTAATTGCACTATAAATGGAAAAACATCAACATTCCATTGATAACAAAACACTGAACTCTACGAACATGCAACTCTTATGGTTTCTGAAACTCTCTCACAGAGCTTCAATCAGTTTTCTGGAATAACTTGGTTGTCGGAACTTCATTTTGCCGATTTCACACTATCCCATTGACAAAGAAATTAAATTAGACATCAAACGACAGTTAGTCCTGTCCAACGAAGCCCGTTGGCCACCGAGGATTATATAATAATACCAGCATTTCTAAGAGATTACGATGGAGCAGACGTTCCATTGCCCCCTCTTCGTAGATTTTAAAGCGGTTCGTTCGATGCCAAACGAGGTTTCAGACTTCTTCAATCTACTACTGGAACAAACAATTCGAGCTGCAGAGCTGAATAGAGAAGGTACAATATTTTACATCAGTGTACAACTGCTGGCGTACGCCGATGACATCGATATCATTAGCCGCAACAACCACGCCGTTAGTACTGTTAGCTATTTAAAGTTTCGGGTCTGGTAGTAAACGAAGGTAAGACGAATATTTCCTGTCATCAAACAAATAGTAGTCGCATTCGCAGTTTGGCTGCCACGAGACTGTTTTTGTTGATAATTTTGTCTATTTTGGAACCAGAATTATCACCAGCAACAACTTCAGCCTCGAAATCCGACGTACAATAAATCCTCCTAGCAGGTGCTACTTTGGACTGAGTAGGCAATGTAGAAGTAAAGTTCTCGAGTTCGATGAGTTCTGTTCGATTGAAGGATGATATGTACGAAATGTACGACGATATTGTCATAGTTACACGAATTGGATCAGAGGCGCCTATCTGATTTGTCGGGTTTTTTTGTGAAGCAGGGTGAGTGGACTTGATGCATGATTATCTGGACTGATGGACGTTTAGATATTAGCGGTGTGATCTCCACTAGTCGGAACGTGGAAAAGTTAAGGTTAGCTTCTTGTGTGAATGTGTGTGCATGTAATGTGCGTTTAATGTGTGTATTGGGTCCAACCCCTGGTCACTAGTTTAGAGCTCAACTGGTAGTAGTTTCGACTAGGAGACTTAAACTGGTACCACGGTGAGCAGGAACCCTTGCAGTTCACTCCAACCTGCTCATGCGGACATGTCCATCGGGGAGTATCGCGGTGGTTGTGGTTAAAACCCAAATTGGATATGGAGTTGCATGGCAACCGTGTGTCACACCCAAAATATGGCAGAAGTTTTAGATTAGTCTCGAACCCTACCAAGGTGATTTGTGTGTCCATTCGGCACTGCCAATCGGTAACAGAAATGGCTGGCGTTTCCAGGGCACTAATCAACCCATTGATTTGATCCGCTGTGCTTTTGAGTGCCGTGGGGTAAAGCTGTCGTCAGCAGGTACCCATATTAAACACACAGGACGTTGTATATACACGAACTAATCCCTCACTTTTTGGGGTATCAAACTGAAATTTTACACATGACATTTCCTTACACAGAAGCTGCTCATTTGTCTAAACAGCTGATATTAGACCACTATAGTATATAGCTGATAATACAAACCGGTCGACCAAAATAAAGAAAACATTTTCATTTGACAGGTTATCTTTAGAAACAAAGGCAATGCTATAATATTCGAACAAATTGTTTGGATCGGACCAATGTAGCATAGATCTGCCATACAAAACCAAGTTCCTTTAGTTGTTCTAGATTGTGAAAGGTATTATAGCTTCAGTCCTGCTGAAAGTAATGTATTATTTTTAAATATATGTATATATGTACGTACATAATTTATGATTTTCAACTACAATATTTATCGAAAAGTAGTTGAATGAGCCACAAGTATGGCTGACAGGCGTTAATATAGATTATAATTCCTCTGCTATTAAGGCAATCATTTGTAAATAGTTTAACGGCGTGCTGCTGCTACCAAGAAGCTTATGTATATATACATATGTGTGTGTGTGCTTTTGTACATATCTATATCTAAGTATGTATGTAGCGGCCGTCATCAAACAGTCTCCAAACACACCGTGTGCTTCACCAATTACCCACTCAGCCCACGCACAACAACAACAACAGCAAACAATAAAAGCAACAAGCAATAGCCAACAGTGACAGTAAACCACATATGTGTCAGCATTTATTCGCATCACTTTTGTAGCAACATGTTGTAATTGCAGTTGAAGACATTGTCCGACGCAATGACGACCTACACAGGCAACACGACGCACAGCTAGGCAGCGGCAGCAACAGCTGAGCACATGTGCAAGGACGCAGTAACTCATAGATATGTGTGTGAGTATATGCCTCTAGTTGACCAACATCATCAGCAGCCACTGATGCATTCCCACAGTCCACTCAGCGACAATAAATAAACACCCGAAAAAAGTGGACTTGAAGCGACCATTACGGCGTCACAACAATGGCACGTCACAACATCAGCAAGCATCACAGAGAATAGCAGCAACAACAACAACAAGAATTACAACAACAAAAATAACAGCAGTTGCGCATCATTGCTACCAAAAACAACAACACACACGTCTAAAAATTTAGCAACATTTTCTATGTCATCCCCTTTACATTGCCGCTGTAGCTCCAGCTACCCCTTGGACCAACCGCCCCATTCAGTTTCTATTAAGCGAAAATTGTTGCCACAATTCATGAAGCATTTTAGTGCGTTCGGCGCACTCATACACCTACAGATACACACACATATGAACATATATGGACTTCCACACTAGTCACAACTGGAGCTGTGGGCCAAATCCCAATGGTCTAACCAGTTACCCACTGTAGTTACAGCATTCACCAACAAAACGTCATCTAACGCAATACACCAGCTCCTCCAACCACACCAGCAGCCCAATGTGCGCCGTATATGTGGCAGCAACCACGGCAGGCAGCGCTGCAGCACACGTGACACACTCAGTCCTCCGACAAAATGATGAAATTGTGGCAACTAGTATTTTAGGCGTTTGAGCCGCTGCAACGTAGGAGCTGGCGTGCTGCGCTGTTGGTGAGGCGGGTGTTGGCTATTACACATGGCCTGGCTATAGTTGCACTCACATGTGTACGTGTGTGTGTGTGTGTTGGTGTGTGCAGCCAAAGTGGTTGATAGCTTGAAAAACTGTTTTTGCACAGCCGTCAAAATGCATTGCGGTGTGACAGACCGCAAAATGCATCATCACCAACATGAGCGATGAATGTTTGCGTTGATGTGTCCATTTTTTTCCACCTCGTCTGACACAATTTTCCTTCTGCTGGTGTTGATTGTTTTACCTTTTTTCATCTGGAATGCTTTTTTCTATTTTTTCCCCCGGCAGTGTAACGGTTCATAGTGGCGATTTTTAGATACTGAGTATGAATGAATGTTTTTCGGTGCATGATTTAAGGGTTTAATAATTTAAAATGTGGTTAGGAAAGTGAGAGCCTAATAAATCGAAAGTCACTACCTAAATTTGATTAAAAAATTAGTTGAAAAGGGACGGCAGAAGTAAACAATACTTGGAGGTCACTAGCGCAATTTTTTTGAAAAATATTGGAACAAAAGTGAAGGTAGAAGTGATAACCTATGAATTTTAGCAGTGCTTGAGAGGCACTTCCATATAAAAACAAAAAAATGCCAAAAACGGAGAGGACAAAATAATTACAAAATTTTCATTGAGAAGATTATAGTTATTAGATTAGGTTAGTCTGGTATGCTAATTAGACACCCATAGACTAGTTTTGGTTCTTTGCGATACCAGATGGAGTTCAGTTACTAGGTCTATTCTTTCGAATACCTGCGCTTAACGCGAAATTCAACAGACTCTGTGGCCTTGTTGTCGATTCCTCCTCCAATATCATGCCGTGTCGACCCAGATGCTTGCAGTGTAGTCTTTCCAATGCGGTACAAGTGCACAAGAGTTGCTCCATTGTTTTCCTGTTGCTTTGCTCTAAACATTGTCTGCAATCTGCTCGATCTGTCTGCCCCATTCTGCGGGCATATGTCGCCACCAGACAGTGACCAGTTAGTTTTCCGATCATGTTCCAGTCTCTTTTATCGAGTACCAATATTAATTTTGTTTACTTCTGATCTACCGTTTTCCACATGGCTTTTGTAGTTTTGCACCTACTTAGCTCGTTCGATCGGGTTTTGATTTTCTTTACCAAGCTTCTGTTCAGATCGCTTATAGACAACGCATGGGTTGCCCAATGTTGATCACGTTTTCAAGTGTAGGCCGTACACCATTATTGGCAATCTTGACCACAATTTCTTTGCCCTCGATGCCTTTTTAAAATTGAAGTCGCTTGCTTCTTTCCACTGTTTCCGAAAACACTTTTAGTTATAGAATATTTTCGTTTCAGAACTACTAAAGATCATAATAGCATATCTACAAGCACTCGTATTTACTTCCTTTAGAGAAATTACATTGAAAAATTTCGATCGAATCTCATCTCTCATGTACTTGTATATTGTTGAACATGTATATATATAATATAACTTTACATTTATATAGTTCAAGTTCCGTTTATTGTACATATAATTAGAAGACAAAAGTATGCGGTTATATTGTTCGAACAAGCTCCAGACAAAGTTCGTCTCAGATGTTTTTAGTCAGTTTTAATAATGAACAAATGTTAGGTTACCTTAGGTTAGATGATCGACGGCGATCACACTTAGACTAATATACAAAGGACTACTTATGTGAAGCCACATAAAACTCCTGTTGTTGGAAATCAGCTATTGGCAAAAACCTATCACTTAGGTGATTTATTTATATTTCCGCTTTTTCACCTGGGTATCAAAAATTATTACCCATTCTATTCTTTAGATAGTGAGACTATAGTAACATGCAAGTTCATAAGCCTTGCAATATCCAGCATACAGCTATGGACAGGCAACCAAAGTCTGATCTCGTAGTAATCCGATGGCAGAGATAAGAAGTCTGGATACGCCTTCACTAATCCTTTATGGTAGCCGCGTCCGCTTAAAAAAAGGCACAACGGTCAGGAAGCTTAAGTTGATGCATAGTTCACGTAGTATCATTCTTAAAAAAACTTCACATCCCTCTTCTCAACCGGGTCATTCCCTCCCATACTTCCGATTGAAGATATGTGAGCATAGAAACGATGGTCAGGACGCACAAAAGTAAGTATCAAAGTGGTAATATCCACTTTAGTGTTGAGCTGTTTAGTCAAAGGGACCGAAACCCATATCGTCGTCTTCCTCGGACTCCGACTCCACCTTTTTGGCTTCTTCCTTCTTTTCGGCAGCAGCGCCAGCACGAGCAGCTGGAGCAGAGGCAACCGCAACAGCAACAAACTTGCTGGGGTCCCTGATGAACTCTTTGATGGTAGCAACTTCCTTCCTGTCCCTTTCGGTGACAGCAGCAATAGCCAATAGATTCTTGTAACCATTGGCAACATGTAAACAGATTTATAGAAATGGTAACGGAACAGTGAGGTCAGGTAAGGTTAGTCTTTGAAATTATTGTCTATGTATGTACTCTTCTTCTCTGGCTCTGATAGTAGTATTTCAGGTGCTCAGAGAGTATGCCCTCCACCATGCAAATACACAATAAAGTAATATTGGCTAACGTGGTTTCATAAAGCCAATATACAACTGTCGGGGAGAAGTCTTAACTCTTTCAAATATATGTTCTACATTAGAACTATACCTTATACCTTAACATATAGTAAAATAATAATTTCATTATACTCTCGCAACAATGTTGCTAACGAGAGTATTATAGTTTTATTCACATAACGGTTGTTTGTAAGTCCTAAAACTAAAAGAGTCAGATATAGGGTTATATATACCAAAGTGATCAGGGTGACGAGTAGAGTCGAAATCCGAATGTCTGTCTGTCCGTCCGTCCGTCTGTCCGTCCGTCTGTTCCGTGCGTCCGTCCGTGCAAGCTGTAAGTAAAAATTGAGATATCATGATGAAACTTGGTACACGTATTCCTTGGCTCCATAAGAAGGTTAGAAAGTTCGAAGATGGGCAAAATCGGCGCCGCACTGCCACGCCCACAAAATGGCGGAAACCGAAAACCTATAAAGTGTCATAACTAAGCCATAAATAAAGATATTAAAGTGAAATTTGGCACAAAGGATCGCATTAGGGGGGGGGGCATATTTGGACCCAATAGTTTTGGAAAAGTGGGCGTGGCCCCGCCCCCTACTAAGTTTTTTGTACATATCTCGGAAACTACTATAGCTATGTCAACCAAACTCTACAGAGCCGTTTTTTTCAGGCATTTCCATACACAGTTCAAAAATGGAAGAAATCGGATATTAACCACGCCCACCTCCCATACAAAGGTTATGTTGAAAATCACTAAAAGTGCGTTAACCGACTAATAAAAAACGTCAGAAACACTAAATTTTACGGAAGAAGTGGCAGAAGGAAGCTGCACCCAGGCTTTTTTTAAAATTTGAAAATGGGCGTAGCGCCGCCCACTTATGGACCAAAAACCATATCTCAGGAACTACTAGACCGATTTCAATGAAATTCGGTATATAATATTTTCTTAACACCCTGATGACATGTACGAAATATGGGTGAAATCGGTTCACAACCACGCCTTCTTCCAATATAAAGCTATTTTGAATTCCATCTGATGCCTTCTCTGTATAATACGAGTATAAACATTAGAAACCAATGATGATAGCGGAATAAAACTTTACAAAAATACGGTATTTGAAACATATTTAAATGACGGATAATGAAATCTCGATTATCACTTTACCATGCGAGAGTATAAAATGTGACACCCGAACTTAGCCCTTCCTTACTTGTTTTTATTCAAATTTGATCTAAAATGTACTCGTACAGCTCATCGTAAAGCTCATGGTTCCATCGAATGCGATATTCGCCGTTGCCAAAGCGCAAAAGACCATAAATCTTCCGTAGAACTTTTCTCTCGAAAAGTCGTAGCACCGACTCATCAGATGTTAACATCGTACATGCCTTTGCACCATATAGCAGGACGGGAATAATGCCTGACTTACGGAGTTTGGTCTTTGTTCGTCGTTTGGTGATCACCAATCCTAATATTTCCTACGGTTTCTTTGGTACAGGAAGAAAATCCGTATTTTCTTGGTAAAGGGCCGAAGTTCTAACCCTATTTGGATCCATTAGTAAATAAAATGTACCGAAGAAAAATGTATTTTTCTTTAAAAACCAACAAGGGACTTTGTCTAATATGAAAAGCCACCCACGAACGAGATGCTGAGACATATAGGTAGACATATCGCTCTAGCAAAAATATCAATGATATTTGTATGTATGTATATCTACAATAAACCACGAAGAAGAAGAAATTCTATTTTTAGTATCTTAGATAAAAAATAATAAGTTTTGGGTTTATTTAGTTTAGCTTAAGTGTGGTATTCGTAAGTGCTTTCCTGGAATATTCGTATCAATAACACTATCGTCAAACCCACAATGTGTCCGCAAACGGAGTATACATATGTATCACACCGCCTTTTTGTTAGTGAGTGATGTTTTTATGAAACATACCCAGAAGGAATATGTCTATTTTGATGTAGTGCAGAAATGGTTTCACAAGAACATCGGAAAATTAAATTATTAAATAACCTTTGGGACAAAGAAAAATATTTTTTTTTTTATAGACCTCACTGGTAGTAGTGGTAAATAGTCTAGATAGTAGATTTTGGTATAAATCCACACCAAACCAGTGTACTTTCCCACAGGGTATCCAGTGCAACATACAATTTTTGTTATCGTAATTGTTGAAGCACCACAGCGGTAATGAATGGTTGATTGAATGCAGATTTTTTCTTCGTTTCGGTACGCAACTCGCAACAAAGGTGATTTCTGTTGATTTGGAGCAACACTGTTGACAGTGACATTGATAATATTGAGACTGTTGAGTGACTTGAATGATTTCAAGTGTAAATGCGATCAGACAGCAACAACAGTGCGACGAACACCATCAACAGCTTTGCCGGTCATAATGCATTGATTTGTACTTTGATTATCGGGCGATGTAAGATTCCACGAAATCATGCAACGCGAAGTGTAATGCTGATTTAACGCAAGCGTGACTTTGTGTATATGTGTATGTATGTATGTGCCTACTCATAATGACAGCATTGCTGTTGATATTGATGTAGATGACGATGACGAAGATTCGGAGGGATTTGATGTGTGCATTTGACATTATCGAGTGGTGCTTGTACCGGACGCGCAATCTCTTATATATGTATTTGCATTAGGGTGTGTCTTAAAGGCGAAAAATATTGTTATATCAGATTTTTAAGATATACATACATAAATGTTTAATAAAATTATTATAAGAGTAATTTCGAAACTGAATAAAATTATTAAGGTTTAACTTAAATCGAGTGGGTTATAGGGGTGTTTGAAATATCAACGTTAAATTTTTTACTAAATGCTAAATTTATTTCAAGTAAAACGAAAAAAGATTAAAAGGATTTAGTTCTTTTATTTGAAGATTACCTCAGATTTGGATACAGGTCAGATTCTTCTTCAGTTCTAAATATAGCGACATATAATATTTGTAATTATAATTTATGAAAATATGTCCGATACTACTCTAAATTTTAAAATATTTATTTTTTCTATGAACGAATTTTAGATTATAAATTTACCGCGCTGTGAAGCATGCAGTACTTGCCTATAAATTAAATGTTGATATACTTACATATGTACATATACAGGTAAACAGTAGTTAAAAAAACAACAAAACCTGTTACTATATTTTGAGACTTTCATTATAATGTAGGATATACATGTGAGACATAGAACCAGTTTAGTATTGATAGTATTGACCCAAGGATCGAAATTTGAAAATCTCTTCTGAGTTATATTGTCTTAATTTTTAAGCACCTGCCTAATATGCTGAATAATTAATTAATATATGCCTGCTTATTTTATCACAAATAATGAGAAAGATAGATATTTCCTAAATCGTGTAAAATGTTTTCATACATTTAAGGACCACCTTAATATGATAATAAGTAAACACTATAAAATATATGCACAGTTTATTTAAATATACATTCAGATTAGTATACAAAAATTGAAGATTTTAAGAAAATATTAATTTAGAACCACCCTAATATGATAAAAATGTAAATAATATATTAGCAGTTTATTTTAGCAATTACAATGAATATGAAAGAAACAGTTATTCAAATATTCCCACACATTTAGATCACCCTAATGTGATAAAATTATTTTCAGATAATAATATTGAAAAAAATCCAAATTCGTATCATAATATTTACACAAAATTAATATCACTCTAATATGATAAAAATGTAAATTGTATATGTATACACCGTGTATTTTAATAAAAATAATGAAGATCTAAGAGATTTGAAAAATCTTATGAAAATATCTCTACACATTTAAAAAACACCGTAATATGTTAAAAAAAAGTAAATAATATATAACATATGAACCGTTTGTTTTAATATCTCTTTTAATGCTAGTAATGAAAAAAAATGGAAAATGGAAGGAAAATATAGATCCATATATACAAAATTAATAACAACCCTAATATATTAAAAAATAAGTAAAATATAATCCGTTTCTTTTAATATCTCTTCAGATGATAATAATAAAAAAATTCGAAAATCGTATGAAAATATCTCTACACATTTAATGACCACCCTAATATAATAATTTTATTTAGAGATAATATTTTAGTACTATTTTAGAGCATAAGGAAAAACTAAATTTTAAATTATGTTAAAATTTCCTCATACAGTTAGAGACCACCCTAATATGATAAAGAAGAATATTTGAGCTCAAATAATGAATATGAAAGACTTTTCGAAAATCTTGTGAAAATATCCCCATATATTAAGAGACCACCCTAATATAAGAAAAAGGTAAATAATTTAAAATATTTGCTCCTTTTATTTTAAAATCTCTTCAGATTATAATATCCACAAATACTTCTAAAATCTTTTTTACACGCATTTAAAGACCACCCTAATACAAACATTTGGAATTAATATGCACAATTCGATTATTTTAGTATTAGTTTAGAGTATAAGATTAAAAAAAATATATTTTAAATATTTGTAAAACCACCCTAATGTTTGTATGTATGTATGTATATGCTGCCACTGTATGAGAAAGTTAGTATTTCTTTGTAAGCCGCAAGCGTATATTGCTCTCTGATAGGCTTAATGGCTAAAAAAAATAAATTTTTACGCAACAATTGCAGCAAATAACGGTAAACGGTTAGCGAAAACACCACCACATTTCATTACCAAACAATTGGAATCACCGTTATGCCTACATTCAGCGCTACTGTTCCCATCTACGCTAATCTGTGGCCCAAAGATCAAAGCGTTTTAGTGCCAAAGGATTGATTAAGCTAATTCGTCGGCAAAACGTCTTCAATGAAGCGTAAGCGACTCTGCTAACTGCAGAGTGGAAAAAAACCATGTTTCGAATCAACCACAAACTGAAGCAACACATTTGAATATGTTTGAGTGAGGTTTCCATCTGTTTTCGACATAATTACCACAAATGCAAAATGTGAAATACTGAAATTGTTCGTAGTCCAATTTTATGGTAGCTACTAGCTGGTAGAATTTAAGTAGGTATATATTAATGTATGTATATCTTTACGTTTATATGTTTGTATGCATATATGGATGTACGTACATATTTGTGTATGGTATGTCCATTGGTTGTGGCTACTGCTCTAATGCGCATCAAAAACGCATCAAAGATGTGCAAATGCTCATATTTCAAAGGTTGCTCCATACAACATGTATGCATGTGTGCGTGTGTGTGTTTGTATTTGAAATTCTACTCGTATTTGTATAAAAGCTTTGCTTTGAACATCAAAACTCACAGCTGAGTACATGGTTGGGTATTGGCAGGACGTGGAAGTGTTATCTGATTTTCAGCGGGGTTGTTTGTTAAGATATTCGTTACGACTCTAGCGTGTGTGTTAACCCTTTCATTTATAATAGGGCTCTAAAATTGGTTTGCAATATAATCAATAATGAGATTGTAACATTGACAATGAAAACTTGCCAATAATATTTTTAGTTAGGGATATTAAATTAATCCTTAAACCTTCCACTAAATTTTAGCTTTATTTTCCAGCAGCTTCCAGGACTTTGATAAAAGTAGTTGGTGTACAGTAATGGTTATCCGAAGCTTAATTACATCCGAAAAAATAAATTTCCTCGAGTTCTCTGCAGCCTTAGTCTAGATTAATAATATATTTCTATGCATCATCATAATCGTGAAAAGAGCTAACCTCTAAACATTACCTTCGGTGAACCGAAGCTCAAGATATTTGAAAACACAAAAATGAAGGGTGTGTCATTTCGAGGTTCCCTACTTTTTTAAAGAAAAAAACAGAAACTTCAAATTTAATCGGGAATGTTTTTTATCTTTCGAAAGAACATTCCTTGGCATTTATTTTTTGAAGGTTTTCAAATGTTGGCCGGGGGAACGTCTTAGATGTTCCATCCGTTGAGTTCAATTTTCGTCGTTGCCGAAATAGGCCTCATCGCTGAAAAAAATTAGGATCGATCTTCTTGGAACTTTTCAAGAGCCAATAGAGCAAAGATGTGTCGCTTGGGAAGGACGAGAGCTTCAGTTCTTGCATAAGCTCTATTTTATATGCTTACAATTTAAGATCTCGACGCAAAATGCGCCAATTTGTTCTATAAGTCAGTCCGAGTTGCTGCGAACAGCGCCGAATCGACTCTCCACGGTCTTCTTACACACTCCCAGTTACAGCTGCTATATTTTATTCACTACGTGCTGTCCGTGATCTATTCGGTCGGATATTACCCAACAATGAATACTGGGTCTCAAGATGGGTGATGGTGAGCGAATAGTACGCTCAGTAGGCTGATTATGTCAACCATAAAAAGTTCAGCGATTGGTAATCATTGTTCAGACGCAAGTCTTTCCACGATGAAATGTCAAAACAAAACAAAAATAACAGAGAGTTGGACATGACTCTCGCGTGATCTGTCAAATAGGGCTATTAAAAAAAGATACGTCTACTTGGATTACCCTTTGAAACATAATGACAATACCTAATATTTATAAAAACTTAAATTCTTGGTCATAACCTTAAATTTAGGAGCGGATCCAAAAACAGTTTTTTTGGGGGAAAATAAACATTTAAGTACTTGAAACATGAAGATTATTATATTAAATATAGTGGTCTTTATACAGTTTAATATAATGGTGGAAATTTTTCAAATCGACTCTCTAATATCAAATCCTACTAATTTGAAAAAAAACAATGAAGCAATCTTTATTGCAATGTATAATATTGTCATCAGTTTGAGTACTGAATAGAAAAATTTCACAAGAGAAAACGATGTGAACTAAATTTTGAGAATCTTTCGAGAACTTCTTTTGCAGTGACTTCAATGTCATGATGCGTGTGCAGCAACGACAGGGGATCAATCGAAATGTCGAAAAAGAGTGTTTAGCTAGCATCCGTCACAGGAAGTGTGCAGAATATGTGACAAAACTATGAATTATGGAGTATAGGTCTACTTAGTAGTTCTTCAACGCTTCCAATGCAGTAGTCGGTAACTTGTTTTTTTTTGAATTTTGCGTCTGCCCCCCAATGTCACTGCCAGTGATCAAGTTCACCTTTGAGCTTCAAACCTCGCACGACGTTGTCATTATTCAAAAGGTCTTTGTTAATAAGATTTTCCATTTCTTTGCTTTTCAAAGCACATACTTTTTCTGGAAGCAGCAAACTCAGTTGAAATCCATCCAATAGTTCTTCAAAACTTCGCCCATTGTATTCAATAGAGGAATGTACGCTGAGATCTTGTAGTATTCTTCGCAAGTTCTCACGCAGAAATTTTCGGGTTTTGTTTGTCGGCCGCAGACTCTTGGTTTTTCTTAGTCAGCTTTCATTTCTGCCGCTATTTTTTTCGTGTATGAATAAATGGATCGAAAATGTTCCTCAGCTTTTTGTCTTCGAGTTCGAAAGGTTACGAGTGTCGTATCTTTCAAATTTGATGTCTTTGCCAGATCAATCGATTCCTTCTGAGGAATCACGCTGAATGAATGAGTTAAAGATAGAATATGCGCTGAATGCAGCATCTATTTCAAGTTCTCTATCAAGCCGCGTTGCTCAATTTTAGCACTTTTAGTTTTGGATCTGATTGGATGTGTTAACAATTTAATCTGCATACACTTTGTAACTTCAGTGTTATCTTAGCATTATTTCTTAAATTCAGATATAGAGTTAAATTACACGCGTTTTATTTCTTCTTGAGATGTTAAAAATAATAAAAAACTTCGTTTGAAACAATTTTCATGTGAGTCTGGCAATATCACACAAACAATATCCATCTTCATAACTCTGCCAAGAAATATATGCTATATGTGGAATGTAAAGAAAAAACTGAATTGGAACCATAAACTGTTGATCCATACTTTATTTACATAGCAATCTATTTTGATTAAAAGCATGTACTTCGATACGAAATCATTTGATACAACAAACAACGTTTGGTAAAGTAATGCAAACACTTCAAAAATTGCTGATCACATGATCTGTCATATCCGCAAAGCGCATCAACAAACTGACAAACGAATACACGGAAAACAAACGAAAATAATAATTTGAAAGATAGAAAGAAAGAAGAGAAGAAACGCTGTAACCCATATTGAAAGATATTCGAAATGACTGACTTGAAGTTTGTTTAACTGAATGTTGATTGATTGAAGAAATGATTTTTGATTTTTGCGTGCGCTGCGTCGGACCTGTCAATTCAGTTTCGGCTCAACATTTAACGCTCGTAAGAGCAGCGGCTAAATGTGTTTGTGTGTGGTGGAAATCGTGATGCGCGTGTAATTCTTATGATTTCCCTAAGATTTTTATATGATTTTATTTATTTTTTATTTTTACTTTAATTGTTTGTTGCGCATGTTGTTGTTGTAAGGCGAGCGCACTGTAATTGAATGACTTTTCACTTTACTTTTGAATATGTAACTTGAAATGCCAATGAACACTTAAAATTTTGAATGCTGCATGAGCATAAGATTTGACGGACAATCAAGTTTTGAGCGTTTTGAGTGAGTTGTTCGATTTCGATTTCGAAATGTTGCATGTAAGTAAATAAATAAACATAACGGTGGGTAAACAAATGTATATATCAATCACTCAAATACATATATATGTATATTTAAATATTTTCCAATATCTAGTTATGTCTCTTTTTTATAATTGTTCGTTGGAAATTTCAACTGTCATCATTGAATTATTTTGTTACCAGAAATCCGAAAATCCCCACTTCGTTTCCAAAGCAGAGCCAAAAATGTCGCCGCAATGTCAATGTATCACGCGCATTGTTGCGCTGTTGCGTGATTATGCAGACCATGATTTGCAGTAGGTTGTACTCACTTCATCGGACGCGCTTGTGTAGTCGTTCGTGCAAGAGCACTGCATGTTTTAACTGTGCGCAGCTATCAACAATTCGTCGATAAACATCCACTTGGCATCTTAGTTTTGTGTGAAGCTGGGCCGCCCTTACCGCTGTCACTACCGATTGCCAATACAATAGAAGAACGCAAATACAGTGATGGGCACACAAATGGTGGAGCTAAAGAAAATTATACTTTTTTGTGCTATCGGTCTTACAAAGTGGCGAATTAAAGATGCAATTGATATGAGTGAAGTAAACTGGCATAAAGAAATAAGGAATGAATAAGTGACAGTTAAACCATTTTTCTATACGACAGATCTTGCAGAGTGGCAAAACAAACACACAACTGGTATAAATGGATTCAATTGGCATAAAAAAATGAATTATCAACAAAAAGTAGTTTCACCATTTTTCAATACAATAGACCTTGAAGGATAGCGCATCAAATATAAAGCGAGTATAAGTACTTAGAATAAAGTGGTATAAAAAATTACCAAAAAGCCGGTTAACCGCTTTTCTAAGAGATAGACCTTGCAGAGTAGCGGATCGACCAAACAGCAACTGGTATTAGTAAGATAAACTGGTGTAAAAAATAATGAAGAATGCACAATGAATATACAAGAAGTAGGTTAACAATTTACTGTACGAGAAACCTTTCATAGTGGCAAATCAAACTGGTATAAGTATAATAAGCTGGTATAAAAAATTAAATAATGAACAAGGGTCAGTTTAACTATTTCCCATACTAAAGAACTTGCAGAATGACTAATCGAATACAGAACTGGTATAAATGGAATAAACTGGCCGAACGAAGTATAGAATGAATAAGCGACAGGTTTCAACACGACTGACTTTGCAGGGTGGATACTTCAGATAAAAAACAGGTTTAAGTAAAAAAAACTAAAGAAGTAGTTTAACTTATTGCTGTACAATATACCTTACAAAATAGTTAATCGAACTGGTATATGTAGGTATAAAAAATAAATAATGAAAAATTTATTTCCCACACGATAGAGCTCGCAGAGTGGCGGCTCAAACACACGTCTGGTATAAACAAAATAATCTGGTCTAACCAACTGGTCTAATGAACTGATCCAACGATCTAGAATTAACTAGAGGCAGTTAAACCACGTTACTATACGAAAGACTTTGCAGAATGGCCTCTTGAGATGAACAATTGGTATAAGTAAAATAAACTGGTATAAAAAATAAAGAATGAAGAAGGCGTAATTTAACTATTTTCTGAACAATATATCTGACAAAGTGGCGAATCGAAGAGATAATTAAAAATAACAAAAATAAACTGTTCAAATACTTTTCTATACGATAGACCTTGTAGAGTGCCGCATCGAGCACACAACTGGTAGAATTGGAAATAATAAAATGATATGATATAATAAAGAATGAAAAAGAAGAAGAACAGTGAAATCACTTTTATGCTATATTCAGCTCATCTGAGGCAATGAGACAATGGTAAACTCTCTATGCATAGAGAACAAGCCTTCGGAAGTACTTGAAGATTGAGTTTTTATTCCCTACGTCCAGTGTTGTTTAGTAAATCTTTCAAAAAGCGGCGCTTCGATGAACGTATTAAGCGTAATCGGTGGTTAGGGACTCAGCATAACAATTTTTAACGAGTTCGAAAAACTCTAGAGCAAAATGTTGTGGTATTTGGTGTACTTAAGTACATTATAACTTCTTTTTCATTGGCGTTAAGCTGAGGAGGCATGTTTCGCTTTCTCACACTAGCTCGCCCTAAAACGGATGTTTTTTGGCTACCCAGAGGATACTTGGTCTAAGAGCGGAAGACGAGAGCTGGTTAAGGCATATGCAAAAGAATCGTGTCTGGCCACTCCCAAGTGAATTACGCTTAGTAAACTTTTCTCACTTGGGTGAACTTCCATATATGGTTCCATCCTCCCCCTTTATAACTACTTTATGGGAATCGGTTTTCCCTGAGTTTAACTGTTGCCGTTGATCCAAAAAACTATCACCAATCAAATAAAGGAATAAAAATTATATGCTTTTCAAAATATTTTTTAAATAATCCGGATTATTATTGACAATATGTGAGTTAAAATCTGGGGGCAAGGTGAGCTGGGAAAAGAAGTTAAGGTGCACGAAAGATGTCACTAACCACAAAATATCTTTCTAATTGTCTGTGTTTCAACATTATCAACGAAATTCAACAGAATTGCACAACATAATCATACAAAACTTGTAATTCCAGTTACACAATCTGTCCTGAATTCTGAAAGGAATATTCGCTCTTTATTATCGTTCTCTACTGAAAGTTAGTATCTTGCCCTGCTGGTGCAGTCATATACATACATTCGAGAGTTAAGCATAAGCAGCTTTTCTAGCTGCTAGACCACTTCAGAATGTTTCAAACAGAGGTCTTTGCAATATGGGAAAGTCGCGAAGCTAGCCTCTAATGCATCAGTTGCCACCTCCAAAGTTAACATCTACGTAGACACTCAAACAGCTATCAAGGCAATCATATGTATATCGGACAGCAGTGTTTGGGAAGCATCTACAGAAATATGTATATCATTGCAGCTGAAAACGTTACCAATATTGGTAAACCCATGCAAGATCATGTCAAAGTCATGCTCAATGTGTTACTTCAAAAATACGCAATGGAAATAGGATAAATGGAAATGGAATACCAACATGTTTGGAATAGCCACTGCTCACAGTCGGCACCCGCCTGCAGAATGCGGTTGACTGCTCCAGATGACTGCAGAAATTCTCTAAAGTAGGGCACCAGGCAAGCAATGGAGCATCTCTTGTGCACTTCTTTCGCATTAGCAAGGCAACGCTTAACAAGTAAGGAAGGGCTAAGTTCGGGTGTCACCGAACATTTTATACTCTCGCATGGTAAAGTGATAATCGAGATTTCATTATTCGTCATTTAAATATTTTTCAAATACCGTACTTTTGTAAAGTTTTATTCCGCTATCATCATTGGTTCCTAATGTTTATACTCGTATTATACAGAGAAGGCATCAGATGGAATTCAAAATAGCTTTATATTAGAAGAAGGCGTGGTTGTGAACCGATTTCACCCATATTTCGTACATGTCATCAGGGTGTTAAGAAAACATTATATACCGAATTTCATTGAAATCGGTCTAGTAGTTCCTGAGATATGGTTCTTGGTCCATAAGTGGGCGGCGCCACGCCCATTTTCAATTTTTAAAAAAAGCCTGGATGCAGCTTCCTTCTGCCACTTCTTCCGTAAAATTTAGTGTTTCTGACGTTTTTTATGAGTCGGTTAACGCACTTTTATCGTGGTTATTATCCGATTTCTTCCATTTTTGAACTGTATATGGAAATGCTTAAAAAAAACGGCTCTGTAGAGTTTGGTTGACATAGCTATAGTAGTTTCTGAGATATGCACAAAAAACTTAGTAGGAGGCGGGGCCACGCCCACTTTTCCAAAACAATTGCGTCCAAATATGCCCCTCCCTAATACGAGCCTTTGTGCCAAATTTCACTTTAATATCTTTATTTATGGCTTAGTTATGACACTTTATAGGTTTTCGGTTTCCGCCATTTTGTGGGCGTGGCAGTGGGCCGATTTTGGCCCATCTTCGAACTTAACCTTCTTATGGAGCCAAGGAATACGTGTACCAAGTTTCATCATGATATCTCAATTTTTACTCAAGTTACAGCTTGCACGGACGGACGGACAGACGGACGGACGGACGGACAGACGGACGGACAGACAGACATCCGGATTTCGACTCTACTCGTCGCCCTGATCACTTTGGTATATATAACCCTATATCTGACTCTTTTAGTTTTAGGACTTACAAACAACCGTTATGTGAACAAAACTATAATACTCTCGTTAGCAACATTGTTGCGAGAGTATAAAAATGGAACAGGAGCAATGGAAGCATTTGGGTTTCTCACGGTTTGAGCCACTGGAAGTTTCAATGATAGTGCGTCCACAGAACATATTGAAATTCGCTTGAAGCGTTGCTTTCGGGAAGAATGACTGCTTCTCATTAACTACCGCGCCTTCAGGCATTGCTAAGGAATAAAACTGATATAAGCGTGACACACTAGTCTACCAAACAAACCTAACCTAATAACTAGCTATGTACCATATAAGTACTTACACTGTATTTTTGTTCCTCAGGAGTTTCTGCATTTCTCTCTAACGAACTTGATGATAAGCTATGCAAGGGATTTTAGGTAATCTCCTCTCTCTAAAGTTATACAATATAAATGAGACATCTTTTCATGGTTTCCCATTTCTATGCCCTACACTGTATCTATACCACTTCTATGCGTGTTTATGTCCTTTTCTTCAGTTGTTGGTCAACACAATGCGCTCTTCCACCTTTCGGCTCCTTAACGAAACGTAAGCAAATCGCTGCAGTCTTAGGACACACACACACACATGTACACGCACGAAAATACACCGCTGTTTGGAGAATTCAAGCAAATATTCAGCGCAAATATTTTGTGGTGCTCAATAATAACAACAACAACAGCAGAATGAAGGCGAAAAGTAACAACTGCGGTAGCGACTATAGCAACAACAAACTTCAGCTCATTCACTACTTTCCTGCGACTTGTTGTTGCAATCGGACGGTCGGTCGAGTCGGTCGAATGTTGATGTCTGGCGCTATATCTCCAGCATCTAAGACCATAAATAACTGGCAGACAGTAGAGCCGTTTAAGTTGGGTGTTTGACATGTTAACAGAGGCGAAACATTCTTCACTGCTGCTGCGAGACAAACTTTAAGATGTTGAAGTGGGAGAAACGATAGAGATGGTGAGCGCGATACAATCATGAATTCAATCCGCTGGAACACTTACTCAGTACGATATTTCAGGGGTTTGAATTTCACTGTTGTGAGTTTTTCTACTTATGTGCCAGATTTCTTTTCGTTCAGCTTTGAATAGAAACTGCGACGAAAACGCCGGCGGAAGTTAATTATAAACGACGACGCCACGAGGTCTGAAAGAAGCCTCTGGAAATTATATTATGAGTTGGAGCCAATATGTACATAAAAAAGGGTCAAAAAAATACATTTCGACAGGGTAGTGAGCTCCGACGCTCATATCTCCATATTGCATCCAGTAATATACATATGTATCAAGCTAAAGAGTCGTCCTCAGCTGGCATGGGTACATCAACATCAGATCCAACTTTTGAGCAAAATACCAATCGCCTTTGTTCATATTAAGTATCACGCAATGGAGCACCTCTTGTACACTCGTCCCTCATTGGCAAGACTATGCTGTAAGCATCTGGGGTCCCCACAGTATAATACACTCGAGGAGGTATCGATAGCGAGGCTGTTAAAAACCGCGACAAGCTCAGGCATCCTAAAAGATGACTACTCCTCATAGACCTAGCAACTGAACCCCATCTGGTATCGCAAAAGGCCAAAACTGGTATTTGCGTGGTTTATAGACCCTACCAGATTAACCAAACCAAAGTATCACGATCCACCGTTCTTCAGACCTGCCTAGAGTAATCTTGGCTTTGCATGAAGGTACTAAGACATCCGACCTATTAACTTCAAGTAAGACCAAAGCTCTAAGCTCAGTCGACGATCCAAAAATTTACAACGAACTCTTGAGACTTCATGTAGATGCCCAGGCCTTTGCTTCAAAAACGCATTCAAGTTTTTTTACCACCCGATGAAAATCTCCGATCTAGCTCCGACGATAAGCTATCGTACATTTTCTAAGTATTTTGCGGTGCAGTATTCCTCAGACTAAGACGGCTGTCTTGAGAATTAAGCTCAGTAAGACCAGAGTCTTAGTATACTAGCCGATTTTCGAACGAACTCTTCAGGCTTTCTACTTCATTGTCCCAATGCCCGCAACATAACTCTGGGTATAGGTCATCGTTTAATTCCTAAGCCTTTGACGGTGAAAGGATGCCACTAACTGAAGCAGCCTTTAGGAAAGAAGGCCAAAAAAACTTTCGACACACATGATGCGATTTGGAGCTCCTCGCTTATTATGCGACGTTCCGAACCAAAATATTCAGCTCCAATGTTAGATGCGACAGATGGATTCTCATAGCCTTTGACATCCAAAAGCTGCGAGTTTTCACACAAGACTGCTGTGACCTGGTGAAGGAACTTGGGCATCGAAATATCTAAGGTCTCGAAAAGTCGGAGTCAAATTCAAAGGCTATCACTGCATTCTAATTTCTCTTAAAATCCATTACAGTTCCGTGAGAGCTGACCTCCTTTGCTAGACAAATACATAGCTAAAGCAAACGGGAAGAGGACGTATTATCTTAAATGTTCTATAAAGCTCGCAGCATACCGGATTTTATAAGCCGAAATACAACTTCTTGGAAACACAAGACACAACGTAAAACGTAATATCACTTCCGCTTGGCTTAGAACCATTGTTGCCATTTTTCAAAAACTCTCCTAACCTATCGCCCTCCCAAATCCCCCCATCACCTTGTAGACGACAAAAATGCCGATCTGCCAAAATCTAACCGCAATCGGATCGCGTGCAACACCAGATGTAAAGCAACAACGAACGAAGCCAACAACAACAACAGCAATAAAATAAACTTTCGACGCACCTATCACTCAGACAAAAATCTGCCATCCATCGACTAGTTGTTAGGTTGCATGCAAGTGCCGATGATTCTCCAGCGAGATTTTAATTACAACTGCGTTCGACTTGCAATTATTTACATAAACACGATCACAATTCATGGCAACAGCAACAATGCATCATCATGTAGATGTCGAAGATGCGCTGTGTTACATTCCACAGCAAGCAGCCTCTGAACCAATAGCCACTGCCGCACCACAAAAGTAACGAAGAAACGCGAACCAAAACAAAAAAAACAAGCAAGCGTAAGAAGAAACGATAGCAGCGCCCAGCAACCGATCACCGATCGCAATCAACTCAACACTCGATCGTACACACTTGGACTGCTGCCGCTGCTGCTGCTACTCCTGCCACAATCAAGAGCTGTCCGTACGTGTTGCAACGTAACGCAATCGCTTTGTTGGGATCATTGCGCCATTAATACTACGCGCGACGATGCGCACCAAAACGAAGAGCACGGAGAGTATGCACCACTGATCCTCAGCGTATTTGCAATGTCCACTACGCAGTCGCGTTAGAGCTTTTGCTGGTGTGGTGTGTGCTGCTGGAACGATCGCCAACTGGCGTGTACATTAATTTATTGAAATCATGTCGCAGAGTCGATATTGATACAAATCCATTTTGGAACGCGACGCAGATGCTCACTAGTATGTTTATGTGATTGTCATATACATATACATATATATTATATATCGATATATACATCAAGGTGTATGTGAATGGTAGTTCTTCCAATTCTGAGCTAGCGAGGCGGTTACTAACTTGTGATAGACCTTTTTTATGTTTAGAAGGGCGTTTCAAATGGGATTTAGAGGAACATAGTGACTACCGCAAGCGAAACGGTACCGGAACGGTTCTTCGAAATATATGTCACCAGGAAACTACAAAGCGCTGTTAGAGAAGTCATATTTACTCCAACTTTATCACTTTGGGAAGGAGTCGGTACGCCGAGTCCATCTGCCCTGAGCTGGACAATTATATTAGCCGCCGAAACAAATTATTTCATATCCAGGAATTCTGGGAATCACAAAGGACCAGCATTCACAGCTGTCCTAGTGATATCCTGCATAACCTTGCGAAACTCAGCCCTGCGATCTTATCTAATTTATGTTATCGAATCAATATGAACCTTGGAATGCAACAGATCAAAAGATGTAACTACACTTGCCCTCGAGTATAGCACAGAGCAAGACGATCCGACGTCTTCGAGCGAAATTTTGTTACAAATAACAACGGTTTGGTGTGGTTATGAAGTCAGTGAGAACGTAATCGTCAATGTCTATATATGATACCGGACTATTTGATGCCTGAAATTGAAACTCGTAATCTCGGTGACATTTGGTTCAACAAGACAGCGCGACTTCCCTCACATCGCATCAATCAATGGATTTATTGAGAGAATACATCGGTGAGCAGATAATTTCCCATTTTTGGCCGGTTGATTGGCAACCAAGATCTTGTGATATCATAACTTTTTCCTGTAGGGATATGCAAAGTATAAAGTCTATGCCGATAATCCCGCTTCAATTGAGGTCTTGGAGCAAAACATCACGCGTGTCATTCGCCAGTTACCTGTCGAAATGCTCGAACGAGTCATCGAAAATTGGAATCAACGGATGGACCATCTGAGAAGTAGCCGCGGTCAACATTTGAAAGAGGTAATCTTCAAAAAATAAATGCCAAAGAAGGTTCTTTCGAATGACAATAAACATTCGCCATTAAAATTGAAGTTTCTCTGTTTTTTCCTTGAAAAAGTAAGGAACCTCGAAATGGATCACCATTTAGATATGCGTGTGTACTTCGTAACGCGTCTTCGTGGCCGTTAACGCCATACATTTTTTGTCACCATAAATTTACTTAAATAGAACTGATGAATACATACACAAGCATGGGAACTCTACGCAAGAAAAGAGAGTGCAGAGTTAAATTTGGCACTTCTTTCTTTACAACTTTCGGTAATTCGGTCGATAATTCCCACTACTTGAGGCCGAATTTTAATTTTTAATTTTTAGATCTATAGAATAGATTTTGCCCGATTATAACTAGATTAGTAGGATGCTTCTGACTCTTTTGAGCATCTTAGCGGCACATCTGTAAGTCCAGAAGAGGCGTGAAGCGTGGTATGAGCCAACTCTGTTTGTATTATAAGTCCCACTTTGAGTATTATCCTGGTGGCCACACACAACGACTACTTGCGTCCTGGTCTCTTATTATTCCGCTTCTAATATATAATGCAGAAATATCAAAGATGAGAAAGCACTTGAAGCCTTCGAGAGAAATTGCCTCCGCAAGGTCTTTGGAGTCGTCCGCGTAAGCAAAGTGTACCGAAGAAGTTGAAATCATGAACTGTATGAGCTCTACGGCGACGTATGTCTTCCGCATGGCTGGCGTGACCAAACAAAGGATAGACACAATTGGCGAAGTTTATTGTTCATGGTCCTGACCGAGCCATGGTCGTAGTGCCAAAGAAGAATAATTATTATCCAAATAATGGTTGTCCAAATTATAAATCTCAACTGATTATTTGTACCGGCCTTTATTTTCCTTTATACGATAAATACCCTCCTCGTTGCTACCAACAAAGGGTTCTCCGTGCCAAAGCCAATTCATCAGGAGTGATATAAACAAAAAATCACTGTGATATAAATTTCTGAAACCATCCTGCTCTGTGTTCCGACACCCAAGAAATTAATTTCTATTATCATTCTATCACAGAAAGTTGCAACACTCATCAACTCCGTTTTGCCAAAAGTCAATGCCATCAAAGGTGTTGCAAGAAACTTGGCAAGCTGCTGAACAGATAGGTCCGTCTGCCGGTGTGAAAGTTCAGGCAATATTAGAACGCCCATCTTATGTTAACCTCAATTTCTCAAACACTTCTTTGTTTTGGGTATAAGTTTGTTCATTTCTTAAGAGTTTTACGCCTTAATTTCGAAAAAATTACATAAGTATATATGGTGAAGTTATGTCCGTACAGTTACTATCCACTTGTTGTGCCACGTCCTTGTCACGGCCGAGCATAACGGCAATATTTCATTTTGATGAAAGGATGAAAGTGAACTCCACGACAAGCATATTTTTCAACAGCTTCTCCGCCTCACAACAAACGCAAAAGTTGCAGCTAAACTTATCCCTCGGCCTACCGAAGTACGGCATGCGAATGTATGTTGACGTGCGCCGCCACTTGCTGCTCACTTTTGATGAGTTCGACTCGGTTGAGTTGTAATGCTGACGTTGTTTGTCTTCATTTAATGACGTCCACAACTTTTCCTAATCGTCACAGCTCGTCTCGCAATAATGACAGCAATTAATTATGGGTATTTTTCGGCCAACAGGGCTGTTAACATGTCGCGTCATTTTGTTTGCTCGTACTAAATCGTTGGATTGTGTGCAGCCGTTAAGGATATTGTAACATTCTTTTTCTGCTTTCAGCCATTTTTTTTTTGCTTAACAGCAATCGCGCATATTATGCTCAACTTGTCAGTTACATAGTCGCCAGTTACAAGTTACAAACTTGCAACACAATACCCCAACCTATACTTGCAGGCTATATAGAACGATCGACGGCAGATAGTTGAGCTGCTGTTGTGACTCATGTCCTTGTCGTTCAGCCGCTCAGTGGGAATTACGAGGCAACAAAAAGCGTGTTGACGACTGAGCTTGTATTGTTAAGTTGAAACACGATGATCATGTCGACAGCAGTTGCCACAGTGAACAGCAGTAACAAGCAGGCAAATGTCAATAAGAGCAAAGAAAGGAAAAAAAATAACAAGATTTACTCGAACTGTTATATTGGCTGTCATTTGGCGAACGAGAGAGAGCGAATGATCTCAAGATCATGCGTACGGAGTCATGTTTGCTTTTTTTGCTGGGGTTTTGAGCCTGTCGGTATATTAAGGTGGTCGGAAGAGTAGAATAATATTTCAAGTTTTTCTATCATTCTTCTTAGCTTGAAATGAGAGGATTCTCTCAAGTAACTTATTTTTGAGTAAAAACTTTAATATTCATGTTAAAAACTGATCAATTTCCGAAAACCAGCCCTAATTGCATTGCTAATGAGTTCAAGGCTAGTATCGCCGCTGGAAAATACTGCAATAGTCAGAAAGTCTGAAGCTGGAGTTGATAGAGAGGTCCTGTCAGTAAATCCCTCCACCAACCTTACCCCCAAGCTTTGACCCATCCGTAAAGTGCCTATTGCTTCTCTCTTCTAACGGCTTCTTTCCGCCCACAACTTCCTCGCCCGTTTATAGGCAGAGAAGAAGCCGACAGAGTTCTGTTTGGCGATTCCGGAACCGGAAAATTAGGTTCGAATATGCGAATTGTTCAGGACCCATTTTTGTGAATCTGAGGTTTTCAATTTATGTCTGGACTGCTTTGAACTTGATACCTTGATAAAGGAAACGGAGGGAAATTTATGAAGATAATATAAAGGAATATGTGAGCTCTTACGACCTTATTTTTGGGATTCCTACGTTCAACAAAATCAGCTTAGAATTGAATATCCTGATAAAACAGTCCGAAAGACGATTCCAAAATGGAGCCCCATAATCCAATAATCCAAAGAACTTGTCGACAATTTCGGTCGAGTCTTTTTTACAGCGCCAGGTGTTCGGCATCGCTTAAGCTGTTGCCATAAAAATAGAGTTAACGGAGCTTGCCGACTTTTCAAGCTCCTTTTAAAAAATCCTCCTTTTTCAAAGACCCCCGAATACCAAATAAACACAGTATATATTTAAATTATTTCAACGTAGTAAAATACCTTGATTTCAACGGGTTATAACAACTCCTAAATCTAGAGAATAGTCAAACCTTAGTCTCCGAGACTTCATATCTAAGCATTTCCTGGAACAAAACGCTACAAAATAGCTTTCATAATCAAATCAAGATGAAAATATGCTAACTTTGTCAACACTAAGCTCTTCTCCTATTTCTGTCACCCTAATGCACACACTAATAAACAAATAAATACTAGACAACCGGTCAGCAGGCGATCGCGCGATCGATGAGAATCGATTATCGCGCACAACAGCCGCACCGAAGATGCCTATCACTTTTGAAATACTTAAGCTAACAGCAGCATCAACAGCAACAAATGCAAAACTGCATAGGCCAGACCAGAAGCGCAAACACACACACACAGTTGTAAGTGCAAAAAGACGCCTCGGCACTACGACTTGCCCCCGCCCGCCTGTCGCTGCGTTCGTGCGCATGCATGCTTAGCAGCTATGATTACGATCTCATTAAAGAGCATCAACAATATGTATTATATACAATAAACAGCTACCTGACAACGTTGCAATGGGCGATTGGTATCATCGTTATACCGACTGCGCTAGATAGCCGACGCTCATTGCTCGAAAGCATGCAACCGGCTGAAGAGTGTAAGGTACTTCGTACGTACATACTTATTTGCCATGAAGGACTGTATAACACACCATTACTTACGATTATAATAGTGCCGACTGGTCTGATGGAAGTCTACTATTTGGATGTTCGCTGTATCTTCGCGTAATCTTTTGCAATTGAAGGATGGTTGGCATATTTCTATGATTTAGAGGCTCATTAGGGTGATTTATGGTTCATTACAAGATTACATTTTACCCAAAATTACTCGTGGTAATAGTGGCCGCATTCAAAACTTTATTATTATGGGGTAAGCCCTTTCCACATCGAAGAACGAAGATGATCCACTTAACATTCTCGAGTTGAAAATATCAACGACAGCGCTGCAGCGCTGTTGAAGGCGGATGGCTCGTCTTTAGAACTAGGTCATCGTTGACAGTTATAAATTTAAGAAATAGGATCATTATATTTCTCGGAACCAGCATAAATTCCATCAACAACATAAGCCTGGAGATCGAGCGGAGAATAACTCATACAAATAGGTGCTACTTTGGTATCGGTAGGCAGTTGAGAAGTAAATCTCTCTCTCGACGAGCAATAATTACACTCTCTCATTGTCGAGAGAACTGTTTTTCGCAAGAATGAATTTCACAGAAGATGAGACCATGGAACTGATTGATAAACGAGGAATTAATTGCGACCTTAGGTTTATTGTGCCTTAAAACACAAAGACTCACCTAGCACCAACATATTGATAAAGTTCTCTATTCTGCTGGGTGCCAGCGAAGAATTTCACCTGCGTCTGCAGATTGCTATGCAGACAATTAGGAGGTGTTCTAATGCTTCAGGCTCACTGTCGCAGAACTGGCAATTTACGCAAGAACCTAGACCCAACACAACGTAAGTGCTTCTTTAGCGGTCGGTGTAGAATGCATAGTGTAGTTGATTGCATATTTAGACCTCCTGAAGTTGTAACCCCCATTAGCAACTTGGCATGCATGCATTGTAGTTGTTGCCAATACCTATCTCTGCCTACTCCTTCTACCTTGCGGCTCCTTTAAGGTAAGGGGACCCACCCCAGTGAATGGTTCACGTCCTACCATGTTAGTGGATACTGCGGAGCGAGCGAGTTCATCAGGCAGTCAGCTATGCCTTTTTGACCGGACACCCAGATGAGGTGCACTTGGTGACGTTCCGCTAGGCTATTTGACTGCTCTATACACTTTGACATTATATGAGGAGTGCCGCTTGACTATCGCTAAGCATGATTATACTTTTGTTGCGGTAGTTGCGTTGAAGCTTTCTCTCTATGCACCAATTTATGGTAAAGACTTCTGCCTCAAAAATGCTCCCATAGGTATGGAGAATTTGGTGTGTGGTTCTACGACTCCTGCACCGATTCTCTCTGACGTTTTTAAGCCGCCCGTATACCACTTGATTGTAATATCCCTAAGTAGTAGCTCGAGAGTGGAAGCATTTCCAAGATTGTTAGAGGGTTCATTCGCAATAGTTTTTTCTTCGAATTTTTGAATGTTAAAACAGCATTATTTAAATGTCATTGTCGTAAAGTTTGACTGGAATAGGTGTATCTACGGAAGACAATGCTCAATCCAATTCGCCATGCACTTGTTATAAGCCTCGGCAATTATAGCCTTCAGCACCTTCATCTTTCATTTTTTTCGATTTTGGCTCATTTTTGGATCGCTATTCATCAAAGTATTGAACAGTTTCGACATCATATTCATGAACTCATTTCACTCTAATTATGTTTTTGTGGATGAAGGGTCCTCATCTACGGTGTCAAGCATCTCTCTAGCAACTTATACTCGACGCCGTTCATATAAGAATACAACCAGGGGCGGATCCAGAGTAGAATTTTGGGGAGGAACTATATAACTTTGTACTTGCAACTCAAAGCCTTTTTCTTCGCGGAGTGCCACTTATGATGGAAATAATATAAAACTTTTAACTTTTGGGGGGGTAACTCTCATTCAACCGCTTCAAACCCAAAACTTTAACTGTATTGGGTCGATCTAAGATGATCTAAGAGACATTGAGATCCTCTACTATCGCTCAACTCAACACGATGATTACAAGCACTACTTTTTTAACTCTTTCGATAAGATAACGGATATGGATGGACGACTCGCATGAGACATGCTGTTGATTACTTCACGACCTTCACTACATGCTTTGTGGCACTAAAATACTTGTGTAATAAATTATACCTCCAAAATAGTACTTCTACAACATTTGCACCGATTTCGTGGCCGTAATCCAATCGGGAACCAACTCGTTGTTCAAATATTTTTTTACGTAAAATCGCCTGAATCGCCCGGTAAACAAACAACTGCCAAAAACCCAACAATTGTCATAAATAGATTAAATGTCACAAGAATATAAGAAAAGATTGTGCCAAACTGGGCTCAGCTAGGTGGACCAGTCTGTGACAAATTCGTTCAAATGATTTACATACATATCAATTATTTGAGGTAAATTGAGTAGGTTTGAACTCCAAACAAGACTAAAAAGTTAACTAAGTATCTCAGTAATTGACCTACAAGTATTAGAACTTGGTATATAAGAATACAATAAAACTCAAGTCAAAACCAGTCCGATAATATGTACTAAGCAACTCTGTGTCTCTAATGAACCTATTGCATGAACCGAGTTCTCTGAAGGAAATTAAAGATATTGGAGTACAAATCTAAAAAGAAATGGATAAATCCAACAAGAAAATAGTCTATTATTATCTCTCAAAAAAGTCGCTAAATTTTTAATCAACCTCCGTGAGCCTGGTGATATACCCGAATGTGTTTTCTTGTTTTGCAAAAAAAGCTCGTTATTGTCGTAAGTACATTTTAAGCAACCATTTACATAAGAATGGCGATAGTGAAACAACCATTATCACGCACAACTATAGCACAATAACAACAATATACACTATTTTCACACATACATATCTACTCAAATACATTGAGATATATGTATGAATCTATATCTGTGTAAAGTAAATGCAACAATCGCTTAGGAACAATAAACAATGAACGCATAAATCAATGTAATTAGTTGTAACGACTTTTATTATTGTGTAACACAGTGGCTACAAATGGGAGAAGCTCAAAATAACATCGAGTAGCTTTCTATACGAAAATATCATTTAGATGCTCCAGCTATTTGCTATTCATGCTAAGTTGCTCAGTTTTTGAGATATCGCTCTGAAATTTTACACACTTCTGTTTCTCCCTTAGAGGCTGCTTATTTCTCGAAACAGCGAATATGACATTACAATAGCATATAGCTTCCATACAAGATGATCGATAAAAATCAAGTACTTGTACGGAGAACCCTTTTAAATGGCGACCAAGATAACTCAAAACCAATGTAGCTGTGTAAACGGACGTCAGAATCGGGAAGAGCCTCTCCGAGCATTTCGATACCAAACGAGGTTTAAGACAAAGCGACTGCCCTTCGAGCGACTTCTTCAATCTACTCCCGGAGAAAATAATTCATACTGAAAATAGTATAGAGAAGGTACAATCTTCTATGAGAGTCTACAGCTGCTGGCGTACGCCGATAATATTGCTATCAGTGACGTCAAAAACCGCGTTGCTAGTTCTGCTTTATCCAGACTGGATAAGGAAACGAAGCAAATGGTCTGTCTGTGAGAGAAAACCAGACGAAATACCTCCTGTAATCAAACAAATAGTCGTCGCACCCGCGATTTGGCTCCCACGTCACTGTTGAGCGTCATATCTTCGAAATCGCAGATAATTTCGTCTATCTTGGAATCAGCATTAACACCCACAACAATGTCAGCCTCGAAATCCAACGCAGAATAACTCTTGCCAACAGGTGCTACTTCGGACTGAGTAGTCAACTGAGAAGTAAAGACTTTTCTCGACGAACAAAAACCAAACTCTACAAAGCAATCATTATCTCCTTCCTGTTGTATGGTGCAGAAGCGTGGACGATGACAACATCTGATGAGTCGGCGCTACGAGTTTTCGAGAGAAAAGTTTTGCGAAAGATTTATGCTCTTTTGCGCATTAGCAACGGCGAATACCGCAATCGATGGAATGATGAGCTGTATGAGATATACTATACGACGACATTGACATAGTTCAGCGAATTTAGAGACACCGGCTACGTTGGCTAGGTCATGTCATCCAAATGGATGGAAGCACTGCAGCTCTGAGAGTATTCGACGCAGTGCCCACTGGGTGAAGCAGAGGAAGAGAAAGATCTCCACTCCGTCGAAATTGAATCAAGTTCTCGTCTGGAAGCTTCTTAATTTTCGTAAAGCATTCCAACTTCGGTGCCAGAAACTATATAGGCGCATCTCTCAGCAATCTTTAAACTTGCGAATGGAACTCCTCCTTTATTGCTTGTTCTGCAAACGTAACACTTCACGGTTGCATTTATTTGTACTTCCTCTCTGTATGTTTGTTTGCCTACGTAAATTCCGCTACTATTTCTTTCGACTTTTGTAAACAGTGCGTCTTGAAACACACATGCAAACATACAAGAACACAGCCACACAAATATATGTGGGCGTGTATGGAGCTCATTTCAATTACATACATTCTTCTATTCTCACTTATTGTCAGCAATTTATCTCACAGTGTGATGCAAACGTATAAATCTTTCAACGCCACTGTAGTTGAGGTAACAAACAAACACACACACACCCGAACACTTACAAGCACCCACAAAAGCGCTTAAGTAACATTCCAATATGATAATTCAATTTCAAATTAAAATAAATATTTAAATTTACCTTTAGTAGCGTGCAAATGTTTCATTTTGATTTTATTTGGGCCAAGAATAATTTATTAGTTGTATGGGTGTAAGTTCAAGCAGCGGTCAGCAAGCAGGAGGTGCTTTAAATTAAACGGGGAACTAATAAATTCGATATTTTTCGTGGCAACATCTGTCTTTACATCTGCCTGTATGTATGTGTGAACATTATACTCAATGGTAAATATTATGTCACAATATGTGGAGGAAGTGGGTTAAAGGCTTCTTAAGGAAATTTATTAATTTGTAACTTGTTGGTAACCAGTACTATGTGGACCAGTCGTAATGGCAGTATTTGAGAAATAGTATACTATCGTTTTATATGAGGCTTAAGGATTAAAGGCATCTTAAGAAAAAGGTATTATATTTGTAACTAATTCGTAACTAGTATCATATGGACCAGTATTTGAGAAATATTATACTATTATATAAGGTTTCAGTGGTAAAGGCATCGTAAGGAAAATTTATTAAATTTGTAACTAGTTGGTAACGAGTACTAGACTGAACCACAGTTTTAATAGTTAGAAAAGTAACGAAAAATATGGTTACACTGTCGCAAATAATAGTACATACTATACTCTATTATATAAGGTTAAATAAAAAAAGTATTTTATTTTTCCACTAGACGGCTTTAGTAATTTTATCTCTCGTTGTACATATGTATAAGTGCGATCGCGTTACACTATATGCCTTAAGAATGATAACATTTCCTACTAAAAAACCTTCTTAGACAATTTTGTGATTGCTGGATTCAGTATTGTGGAGCAAGCAAAGATTGACACCTGTAAAGACCAAGTACTGGCCGGGTAAACGAAGTTCGTTCGAAGTTCACACAAGTTAACGCAAAGAACCGCATGGATCGAGTTCCAAACTGTGAACTGATCCATTTCTGAAACGGATAGTTACTGGCGATGAAAAGTGGGTCACTTAGTACGTCATGACGCGTCAGTGGAACGGTCGCGATCGAACGTTGTAAGCTGGCGCGAAAATAAAGCTACGCCCCTAGGACTAAAGTCTTAATCCAAAGCTGTACTGTCAACATTTGAACCGGATGGAAATTGAGCGATGGACTAACTGTGTGGAATCCAACGTGAAAGAAATTTTTTACAGTCAAATGACCTTGCAATATTGAATGTATACTGGTCCCACTAATGCCTACAGCTGCCTCTAAATCACGGTAGGTACGATCTGACAATAGTGATGTATGATCTCGATTGAATTCACCATAATATCCCCAAACTGACCTTTTATGGTGCTTCATCGCCAAAAACTAAACTAAGTTCATCAATGCACTGTTGCACGTCGAAAGTTGTAAAAATAAAATGTTTGCGATTTAATTCCATTTTTAGGTCGATAAGAATATTTTAAGTTACTGTAAACAACACAAATAGCGCTCGTATGTTAAAACGTTCTAAGTGAGTATAACATGAAAAATGTCAAGCTTTGCGATAAAGATGTAAGTTTCCATATTGCAATACTGTGGCAGTCAAAACCCGAAATATAAAAAAGCAACCAACGTATTAAGGCAACAACGATTATACAATTGAATTTAATGAAGTGGTAAAAGGTTTTTCTATTATGTTTATGTTTTTCAGGTTAATCTAGATAAATAATGTCAATTGTTTGTTCGATTCGCTACTCTCCAAGGTTTGGCACCAATTGAGGATAGTTTTTGTTATTTGAAAGCTTTCATAATTTTTTTCCGTGTTAGCAGAAGAGAAGTTGAGATTTATCCTTGCCATAGCCTGGTATCCTTCTTAAGGAGAATTCAAGAAGAAGCTACTCAAAATAGGGTTATATAAATAAGTAATATAAATAGTACAATTCTGAAGAACGTTTTTCACTATTTTATAAATTCAAAAAGTATTACACTCAAAAGATCAATATTTATCAATATCCCGTATATAATGGAATATGCTTATAAAACCGAGAGAAATCGGACCAAAACCAAGATTACTTCCCCTATAATACATTTTCAAATCAGGAAGCAATTGAAGGTTTTGGCCTGTTATACTTTGCACAAATAATTCTTTTAAGGTAGGCCACCTTATGACCAAAAATTGTTCGAATCCAAACAAAACTATCCAAGCCCATAGGGACCGAATATTTGGAACACAGAACCTATAGTTGACTTTTGATCGAAAATATCGGTCAATATGTGGGATATATAATCGAAATTTCGGCAGAATCTGTTCCGTAAATAGCACTTCTGTGTATCATAAATGGGTTAAATCGGGTCAATACTTCCCTGGGCCTAAACCTAATATAAACATTTTCGAACTGCTGGGTGACTTTATACTGTATATTATTGCTAACTGCATGTGAGGTATCTTAATTAAGCCTAACCTTGATTTTTGACCTTCTTTGACTAGGTTTTTTGGCTTCGGCTCACCTTTGCCACGATATTCGACCGACTAATCGTTTGATTCTGGATCCTAATTATAGATTCAAGACCCATCGCTAGTAATAATACATTTCATGATATCCTCGTGGGAAGCAATGTTTCAAAGATATAAAGATATAAATTATCGACTATGCTTAATTAAAATGAACGGTTTTTCTTACTATAGAAAATATCGATACTTATTTTGCGAAGATCTTAGTTGAGAACTAGTTTCAAAGCAAGTCGTGTCTAATAAGTCGTTATTTTGCAGAATAAATCGACAGAAATTATCGACTATGCAGAAATAACAAGGAAATATCGAAAATTGTTTTGCGGAGATCTTAAATCCATTAAACAACAGTTTTGTATGCCAAGAGAAACAGTGATTACACTAGTTTACAGTCATTTCGATCATTTTTGATTGTGTTTGATATTTTTGATAATTCTGGATTAGTAAAAGAAAATATGATAGTGAACATTTTCCAACACATACGATTTTTTGTGTTGTAGTCAACATCATTTACTACAATGACAAAAATAGCTGTTCGTGATGGCAAATTTTTGAACTTGAATTCATAATCAAAACACCTTACATACACCACGAACCTCTTAGCACATCAGGCACAATTTTTTCCTTCAGATTTGTTGAGAAGTGCCATTATTTTATGACAAACTAGTAAATATTTGTATTCAACACTTTCTATTCTACTGGAAGATTATAAGGAATTTTATTTTTCCTGAATAACTTACAAATGCCTACATAATTATCTTCAAAATTTATTAAATCACTTGCTTTTCTACCGGAAAATATTACTTCTAATCATAGGAAGCCTTAAGCGCATTACGAAATATTAAATAATGTCGCACTTTATAAAAAATCGAATAATTTACTTTGATGAGATACTGAAGGATCAACTTGATGACTTTTTCATAAGCTTAGAAATACATATTAACATTCGTCTGTAATTACACACTTCAGTCGAATAACCATTAAAAGTAATAGGCTTGTTAAATACGCAACATTAGTGTCTCGAGTGCGCCAGCGACAGCAACTACGAGAAGGCAAATGATAAAGGTCTCACACGAAGCTCAACGAAAGGATGCAGCTAGCTGACTGACTGACTAACTGTCGGCTCAAAAGTACCAAGTCGTCTCAGGTACTTATATATAATATAAGGCAGGCGTATACAATATGAGTATTGTCAAAAACATGAGCCTTTTCTTTCGAAAATCCTAGCTTAACTCTCTGACATTGCCGCAACAAAATGTCCTGTCCGTTGGCATTAAGAAGTGTTGAAATTCGGATTTTCGCTCGTCATAAATGTTAGATGTGGTTTTTGGTGCTTAAACTGTGCCTTTGCCGTAATGATGACGACGCTTGATGGAAAGTGCTACATGGAAATGTCAATGTGATGAGCACACCAAAAGTGGTGGCCGACCAACGAAATAATGAAAATGAATGGCGTTGGGCTTAAATGTTATATTTAAGTTGGCAAAAGGACAACGCTGAGGTATTTAGTGGTGCGGGTGTAACTACTCGTCGCTTGCTTGTCTAAAGCCATATTAATATCTAGCAAATATACATACATACTTTTAGTGCTGTGTACTGTATGTTTGTTTGTGGGTGTGCGTGTTCACATATGCAATAATGGGCAAAAGGTTGCTCTTAATGTTGGTCCATTTGCCCGTCTGCTAGTCATTGTGCATTACCGTTAATGCATACAAGAGTGGAATCGCGTTTTGTTGGAAGAAAATATGTTTGCTTGTATGTGCATGTTTATGTATTATCTATTTTTTATAAACAAGAATCTTAGACTATCTTTGTGGGTTATGCTGATTACCGCCCGCTTTTATAAAAATATACCCAAATATAAAATTATATATAAGAAGCACACATTCACACATATAAACGAGGAAGCTATTTCGGCAAATTATAAATTAAAACATAAAGGGTCAGGTGTAGAAAGACAAAATTTAAGGAGGGTGCAATAAGATTTCATTTCATGTTCGAATGCATTGAGTTTGTGACGTTGTATATATCGACTTGATCTCCGTGTGGCTGATAAATGTATTTTTTAGTAAAACTTTATCCACTTTACAAATCGTATAAAAGTCTGGGAATCAACGAAGTCTATAGGAAGCGATCGAAATAAGAACCACCCTCATAGGATTATTTTTCAGGCAGTTGAGTGTAGCTATAATGTTGGCTTATTCGTCCGGGTCCACCTCTGAAATATTTCCTATGTGGACCACGTTTCCAAAGTTTTTTTTTCAAAAAGTAGGTTAGGTTATACTGGCTGGCTTTCACGCCATACATAGATGTACTGGACCTTAGTAAAACCATATGAAGGTTCAGTATAGTTTGAGGTGAAGTATTCGTCAACGCCTTTTGCGAACTTTAAGAGCGACTGAATGTCTACATTTGATACTTTGACTAGTCCCTTGAACTCCGAAACTCCTAGATACTTAAGTCGAGTTCTAGATAGTGCTGGACACAGGTACAGGAAGTGTGATGCCAGTCTGTCTGCCAAGAAGCCAACAGCCGTCCAGCAGTCCTTTCGGGACCATGTGAGTAAGAAGCAAGCAAGGCTCTTGCTGATGATCTTGACGATACTGCATGTGGTTAAGGCATTCCATCACGCCCTGATCCATCTGTTAGCTCTTTCGGAAACTTATATCGGTTTTAGTGACTTTCGTATTTCCTGTGCTTGTGCAAGAAGTAGTCTCCAAAATAAATAAAAACAAGTAAGAATGAACTAAGTTCGGAAGAAATCGAATATATCATAGTCTTGCATAAGGTTTATTAGTAATGTGCGATCTAGGGCAAGTTTTCACCAGATTTTATACATTTTAGGCACAAAGACGAACAGTTATTAGAAAAACACGCTCTCTCAATATTATAAGGTTAACTCACTTATTTACCGATATATGCATCGTAAAGTCAACCCGAAGCTCAAAAATCTTTCTATCAGGCATAAGGGGCACATATTCGGTATTTAGTGACTTGAATAGCTTTGATCGAACAATTTTTGCTCATAAGGTGACAGACCTCAGAGGCACTATTTTGGATTGATTTAGAATCGCTTTTTAGTAGTTTTGAAAAATACCGTTATATGGAGGGTGTGTGATCCTGTGTGGTGTTTCAGTCGGACTTGTCTATGATCAGATTATAATTAAATATCGCTATCAATTGTGTGGTATTCCTGATGGAACTCAATTTCTCACCTATTAACCGAGCTGGTTCCTAAGGCGATTGCTTTCTATAGACGATCCAATTGTTGTTAGTACAGGACTTGTCCACCAGCTTTCAGTATTACTTCCAACACGACCGTTTTTGTTTGACGTTATCGTACTTGACCCTCCTTGCAACACCAGTAACCATCCTCTCCAGAAATGGAACGACCTGGTTGACATTCAGCGGCGATACGCAGATGGAACTTCGGTCCATGATACTTTTGCGCTAACTCGTGTAATACCCAGTCATGAGACTTTTGTTTTTGGTATCCAGCCTTCCATGAGAATAAAACGATATTTTTTTTTGGTTAGCTCTTTTGCGACAACTCTTCCAATCACGCCACGTTTGTCCGCTTCTGGAGCAAGTCAGAGATTGACTCCACCGAGACTCAAATAAATTTATAACATCTTCGTCGACTAAGTATCTCCAAGTGGCCAGAGCCATGCAAATTGCCTCTTTTTCGGACTCTAATTGTAGAGTTCTGGCTAATTTATCTGCTTCACAGTTAAGAAGAATATCACTAGGCCCTGGCACCCATGACTGATTTATCGTGAGATATTGTGTTACATCCACTAAGAGATCAAGCTCACATTTTACTGTGTTTGATAAAACTTCAGGAGATCACAATGATATCAATGCCGCTTTCTTTGATTGCTGTGATCACCGCTTGAAAAACGCTGCAATAGTCTGGTAAAAGGAAGGCGATTTTGGTGTCTAATTTTACTGAAAAGATACCACTACCCACTTTATCTCTTCTTCTCTGTTTACCTCGCTCCTTTCCCACTTTTCTCTGAAAAAGAACGCAGCATTGGGCACCGAATTTAATTTCAGTTCTACAGAACTACGAAATAGGGTCACCCAATCGCACGCGGTAAATATATGACAATTTTATTTTATTTATATCCACCACAACCTCAAAAAATAGGGAACTAAACTTCAATATACGTAAATTAGCCATTTCATTGGCACTTTTTTGGCTTCTACATATTTATTTTAAGTTTGCAGGCATCTATCTATACATGCAAATCTAATACAACATTTCATGTCCAACGCCAACAATCTGCACTTAACTTGTTTTCGCCATAAAGAATTTTTATTTTTTATTTGCATTATTTTTTTCTTAAATTTTTTTCAAGTTTTTTTTCCGTGCTGAAACAACACGTTCCAATTCAGTTCGATTTAGTGGTGCGAAGAGATATTTCACATCAAAATAAACAAATCATCAATCAAGTGAACCACAGGAATCGCACTCAGTTGAAATGTGTGGAAAAGTGCGCTCCATTTGGCACAAGCGATGCTGAAGCGGCGGCAAGCGCTGGTTGCCAGTCAACCCAGAACAGAAGAACAGGCGGATAGGCAGCTTGACAGTTGCCTGATGTGTACAATTATTAGATATATTATACATAGGTATATATGTATGTATATAGAGCATATGCACTTACATACACAAATGAGTGACTGACAGCTGAGTGGCGATTGAAGGCCTAAATATTGCTCATCCTACAAACATACATACATATGTTTATGTATATGTATATATGTATGTATTATGTATCCCCAACTCACATATATTTGCATGCAAATGTATTGAAACACTCCGTTAAGTCAGTATTTACAAACAACTGCCATAGTTTGAACGCAATAATTCAGCAATTTTATTGGTATCATAAAACACTTACAAGCTAATAAATCGGCACATCAGCAATATCCAGCCAGCTGTAACATGCAGCCGACATTCATTCAACAAAATGCCACTATGAATCATCAAGATCACTTCTACTTCGCGCACACTACTCCATCTACCCAGCTGTGAATAGCCTAGTTCGTTGAGCGAAAAGCGCAGTCGGCTGTTCACGTGATTGAAAATTTATGTATATCCGATGCTGCCGAAGTGATTATTTCGCTGCGGTTGCATTCGACAGCAACAACAACAATGTGTAAGCAACGCGCTGCAATCAGAGGTCCATCAACAATCTGCTGCTTTGTAGACCAATCGACCGCACGGATCATTTTAGCCGACTGTCGAAAGTGACGGTGAGTGGTGGTTTGGCCTGATCTATGTGTACTATGTTTTACATGTGGAGCGAGTGTGGGTTGTTCCAGGGCTAATAGAAGTGCCAAAAGCTAGAAATTATCCTTTTGTGACAACAAGTTCGGAGTGTTTATATTCTATAGACTCAGTTGCCGTTAAAGAACCATTATAGTATTTCCTTTAACCAGATATCCTCGAGGATTATTGTCTTGTTTTGATGAGAGGATTCAGTAAGTGCAATGATCCCCAGAGTGATGCCGGCGGTAGCTTGGCTAGTGGTAGGGCATCCCAAGTTGATGAGGTTGAAGGTCAGAAACGAAGGTTCTTTTGCAAGGGAGGACTTACCATCTTTCACATGATATGCTTATATGAAGTATTTCCTCTAACCAGATATCCGTTTGGATAGTAGCACCATCTCCTCGAGGATTGTTGTCTTGGTTGAAGGTGAGTACTGGGGCTAAAACCATACACATAGCGCAGTACTTCTACGAGGGAGGACGTAATATCAGCTTCACTTGATTGCGGCGTCTGTCTTGAATCAAGCGGCACGCGTTTTACGGCTCTACCAACGAACTAGAAAACCTGAACTAATAACTCATATTTATGATGACACTTGATTACCGAAGCCAAAGAGGAAATATAGAAATTAAAGTCGAAAATAACACTAGCGTTCATATTTAGCATTAAACAAGTTATCCGAAAGTATACTGGAATGTTCAGGCCTACACGATACCTACAAACTATAGCAATTGAACTCGGAGTTCCAAAGGTGCAAGCTCGTTATACTGGGTATTAACGACTACATATGGTGCGAGTTTGGTAAACACATGACAAAAAGCGGCGAAAATGCATCTATTCAGGCCGCGACAGACATCACATCGTAGAAAGAGATATATGCTCAGGATACGTTTTATTCGGTAAGGTTTTTGTTTCTGTACTGATTACTAACTTAGAGGACTTAGAAGATGATCTCATATTTCTAAAATACGTACTTAAGCTCTTCAAAATGTCCGAAGGCTATTAATATCGGTTCAACGTTCTCACCATAGATGACTAAAAAAGAGAAATTCAATATCATCTACCCTTAAGTCAGATAGAAAGTGTTGAGATAATTCTACCCAGCCATCTTCCAGCCAACTTCGGTATTGGAGCTCAGACAAAATTAAGCCGACTGTATTGGTTGGTAGAAAAACCTGTCAGTTGCACTATAGTTAGAGAAAAGCCCACTTTATTTAGCACAAGAAGCGTTTTACAGTTCCTAAGATACTCTCTGAACTAAAAAACCCTTCATCCGCTCAATTGTTGGTCATTTTGTAACGATGTCTGAGATTTTATTAGACTGTGCTCTCCACAAATAGCCCGTCCAAACTTGCTTTGAAATTATCTGAAAGCCTTTAGCTCTATTCCGAAAGCCTTTAGCTTTATTGTAAAGACAAAAAGAAAACACAAAAAGATGTTAGCATTTACCATAGTTTCTGGTCATATTTTTGAGCTTCGTTCATACTCAGATGTCGAAATATCTGATTACTATATAGTCAGTCGCTTAGTGCAGTAAATGTTGCAGAGCTGGACTTAGGGCAGAAGAAACTCTCCGGTGTACGGTTCGCTATGGTTGAATATTGATCTTTCCGACAGAACTCATAATTATGTCCTGAGGAAGATAAAATTGACAAAATTCATTATTTTGTCCTTTGAATAACGAAACGAGATTAAGACAATTTGAAATGTTCGATAAAAAATATAATTCTTGTTGAAATTGATCCTTCTCAGGATCATAGTCTTTACAATAAGGTTGGATGACGGACGAAAAATTCAAATTTTTCCTTCAAAACTATAATTCGTGTTGAAATTGATCTTTCTTAAGATCATAGTTTTTACAACTAGGTTGGATGAGCATAAAGAACATTTCGGGTAAAAATCAGCATGAATCGTGGAAGTGATCTGTCGGGATTCTCCATGAACAATATACCTTCCTAAGCTAGGAAAGCTTATACAAAATCACAAACAAATTTCATTATCTAAATGGGGTATAATGAGCTGACGTTACTTTGTCATAACTCTCAAGCTTTCTATAAAAATTTTCATTTTTTTTTTGGATTCAGTTGTAATCTTTCCAAGACTCCTCTCAAAAAATACTTTTATTAACGACTTTCTGTCTTCAAAGACAATTCTAAAAGAACCTTTATCATTTTTTTTACTCTTCTCTGGCATCTTATATTGCGTTATGATATCAGAAGCTTTATCAGCATTTTTCCTAGACTAACCGTACCTAACCTATGTACTCTTGACATGAATTATAATAAGGACTTTATAATGTTCGGGTCTATAATCCAGCTATATACTATAATTATACGCTGAACATGGTATATGAAGTTTGTAACTCCCAGAAGGAAGCGTCGGAATCCTGATCAGCGTAACGAGCTGAGTCGGTTTAGCTATATAGGTCTGTATATACCCGATCTAGTCCTTCACTTTTTTAGATATCGACCTGAAAATTTGCTAACGTCCTTTGCTCTCCAAAAAGTTGTTCATTTGTTGGAACTGTCGATATCAGACAACTATAGCATATAGCTACCATACAAACTGACCGATCCAACTCAAGTCCTTATATGGAAAACTTTTTTGTTTGACCAGATCACGAAATTTTACACAGATTAATATGACAGACAATGTTAAAATCTTGCAAAATATTTTTTAAGTCCAATAATCATAGCATATACTTAGCTGCCATACAAACTGAACGATCAAAATCAGTGACTTGTATAGAATTTTTTTTTTGATTTGACAAGATATGTTCAAAGCAACGGCCAATTTCCAAAAAAAATGTTCTTGTCGAACTACTATATTATATTACTGTTATACATACATACTGGTCGATCAAAATTAAGATATAGATCTACATATATGTTAATGCTATTAAAAATGCCACTGTGAAGAGTGCTGATTTGAACCTTGAATGATTATCAATCAGTTGTATAATTTCCCTTAAAAATTTGTAGAATGTGTTCCAGATCGTCATCCGAGGTTGAGATTTCATCAACATTCCTATTTTATTACTCATCCGCACCTTTTTCGTCAAGCAGTTCCAACCAAGTTCCAGTATTGACCGTTCACGCTTGGAAGTGCCCCTCGACTGATCGACACACGACGTCAAATAGTCACAAATGCTTACGTATATCAATGTCTGCGTGTGTTTATTTTGGTTATGAAGTGTTTTTGTTGGGTATATTGTTGCAATTACGAGTCCATATAGTCTCGTTAATACGTTGCAGATCGCTGCGGGCGTTCGTGTAAACATTTCATTTATTGTTTTTAAAACAAACATTCATCTTGCCATGTAGCATCTCCATCAGCAACAACTCGCGAGCGAACATGCGTAAGAAACAACAACAACGAGATCACCAGCAACACGCTGGAATGTCCACAACACACACACGCACACATACACAATTGGCAGGCACTTGTAGGTGTATGTGGCATATGAATGAGTTTTGAAACACCGAAGACAGCCGCTTTTCATCAGCCATACAATGTTGCACTTAAGCACACACACACAAACATACACAAGCAGTTTTGTATCGGTGAAACCAACTCAGCACTGTTGATGATGGCAATGCTCTTGCAGCTTTGTTATTTAAATAGCCAATCATGTTGTGTTTGAGGTGAGACTGCTTTTTCACCGTTGACATTTACGACTGCCCCCTTGTGGTCGTGCAACAGTAACGGCCGCTGCTGTGGCGTTGGCCACATCAGCAGCGCTTTTAAACTTGCTCTGGTAGTTTTGCCTTAAATGGGTGCACAGTATGGTAGTTGTTGTTCTATACACTGCGTTGCACTGTGCCACAAAGAGGCGTGCTTTCAACCGCGCTGCCAAGCTGGAACGGCCACTGAAGATTCTTTCCGACCGTTTGCATTGTATTCGTCAGCTTATGCGTTCGTTTGTTTGTTAGCTCGTTAAACGGCTCCTGTCGATTGTTAACTGGCAACATGAGCGGCGGACGTTGTTGGCATTCTTGCCACTGATCATCAATTGGAAGCCATTTCGACGATATATGTGCTGTCTGTTGGCCGCCGACTAACCGCTGATGCAATGGGGATCAGTAGCTCTCCATTTTTTGGTTTAAATGTTAAGTAAAAGAAATGGTTTTGGAGAGAAATAATTTTCAGATGCTAACGATGTACGATCACTTTGTATCCATATGGTTACATACATTTAAATATATTTTATCCTCAACTTCTTGTTCAAGAGTCAAATAGAGTCCGAGATGTCACCAGCTGTACTCCGGAACAACGAATCGTGCAAATTTATAAAAAAAAAAAATACGGCATGGCGCGCTGCGTCCACTATTCGTTCGACATAATCGCCCAGCAGAGTTAGTAATTAGAGCCAAGGTGGATCGGTTTCACACCACTTTTACTCTTGTGGATAATACCCATCCGGAGATGTGCATATGCCGAAGACCCTATTGCTGCTATGAAGCAGAATACTGAGAAGTCTCAAGCAACCCAAATGAGTCTATCCGCCATCCGGTGCAATAATTAAAGCCATCCCTATTTTGCGAAAGGATTTTGGTGTGCGGGCTTACAAAATTCAACTCTTGGATGTATTAACTCAGTACGACTTTCAAGCGCATCGCACGTTCGGTGCATGAACTCATAATGAGATGGTCACCGATTCCGATTTTTACAAGAAAATTTTCTTCAGCAATGAAGCTCACTTTTGATTGAATAAGTACATTAAAAACAAAATTTTTGAGGTGCCGTTACATCCTCAAAAATTCACTGTTTAGTGTGCTCCAAAGGCAGATGAAATCCTTCGTCCACATTCTTCAAAAATGAAGCCGCCCATAATTTTACAGTCAAAGAGGAACGCTATAGAGCTATATTAATGGCTTTTTCGTGCCCGAATTGGACGGCACTCCATGCCATGTAGCCAACATTATCTTTTTCTAATGTTGGCCGATGCTACGTCTCAGATGGTCCATCCGTTGAGTCCAATCTTCTATGACTCGTTCGGCCATTTCGACTGGTAACTGTCAAATGACTTTTTTCCAAGGCCTGAATCGAAGCGGGATTGTCCGCGTAGACTTTGGACTTTACAGGAACCGGCCCAAAACGTGAAATTATTTGCTCACCGAAGTGTTCTTTAAATAAATCCATTGACTGATGCGATGTGTGGGAAATGACATACTCTTGTCAAAACCAAATGTCGCCGATATCACGAGCTTAAATATCAGGCATCAAATAGTCGGTTTTCATGCCGCGATAACGATTGCTATTGGCGGTTACGTTCTCACCGGAATCTTTCTTGAAGAAACATGGACCGACCCACAAACCACACCAATCGGTTTTTTTGTTTTCATATGAAATGGCAGCTCTTGAAACACTTCATGTTGCTCTTCGTCCCAAATGCGGCAATTTTGTTTGTTTACATACCCATTGAGCCTGAAATGGGCCTCATCGCTGAATCAAATTTGGCTCGAAAACGTCGGATCTTCTTGGAACTTTTCTAGAGCTCATTGAGCTAAGCGATTCTTGCTGTATTTTGTACGCTTCCAATTTAAGATCTCGACGTAAAATGCGCCAAGTAGTTCCATACATAAGTCTGAGTTGCTGCAAACGGCGCCGAATCGCGTACACTCTCGGCTACAACTGCAATATTTCCTTGACTATGAGCTGGACGTGGTTTATTCGGTCGAATATTATCCAATAATGAATACTGGGTCTCAAGACGGGTGTGGTGTTGCGAATAGTATGCTCAGTAGGCAACTTATGTTTGCCATTTTTCACTATCACTTTCTTTCAGATTGAACGATTTGTAAACGCTGTTCAGGCGTAAGTCTATCCATGATAAAATGCCAAACAATACTGAACAAAAATAACATGACAGTTTGAAACGTCTCACGCGTGATCTGGCAAGGAAAGGCTATTAAAGAAGGTACCTCTACTTGGATCACCTGATATAACAGTGCTACAATATAGAGAAGAAGGATTAAAATCGTAAATTAATATGAATCCGATATGCACATGCCTCAGAACCCGCGCCAATACGAATTGTGCTTCCACATTTTTGTCTTTACAAACAGTAATTACAGCTTTCTGCAACAAAACTCAAATATTGAGCCCACAGACTTCCACTTAAGTATTGAGCTCTAAGACGGCAAAACAGTTAACCATTTTTTTTACATCAATCCCTTACTGTTCTAATGATCCTTGACCCCTGCGGAATAGCTCTGTCTGTCAACATTGTTCCAGCTTTTCTTAGACACAGAAATATGTATATAAAATCTTAACATTTCTAGTTCAGTTTTATATAACTCAACCTTTATGATAACATTTTATAACTAAATACTATACTATTTTAATTGTGTAAATGTTCCCAATAACCATTTCAAAGCGTCTTTAAACGTATTTAAGTAGTAATCAAGAGCGCGAAATCAAAGGGATATTGTTCTCGCTTCCACATATCTCAGTGTACTAAGTTAAAGTCCTGTTCCCTTATCAAAATAATTAATTTTCAAATATACTAGAAAGAAATATATAACGCCATCCAAAGATAGCCCAGATAGAGTTCAAACCACTTCGGCAGATTGGTTCGTTATTCACGACAGAATTCGTTATTACGAGACCAGTTAAATGTTGTTTCGGTATGGAAACTCTTCTCCCAAAACTGTTTTGAAATCAGCAAGTACAAGTAGATCACATTCCTTGAGATGAGAAGAAAAAGTACATATTTTTGAAGAAGTCACTAAAAAAATGAAAAGTCACAGTTATCAAAAATGAGGGCCAGATATCGGAAACTAAAAACAATTTCTTTAACTAACAAAATTGCTCAATTCTTCTAAGAAAGTCATCCAATATAAAAAAGTGATAAGAAAGCAAATCTCCGAATAATCAACTACCGATTTTTCGGCTTCAAAAGTAGAGCTCGAGTACATATTTTGTATGAGATTAGAGTTGTGAGCAAAGCCAAAAAATGAACTCTATACAAGATCGTTCGAACTATTTTCGTACAATTTGCCAGAGATTGCAAAAACAAAGAACAAGCGAAAATGTTGCAAATGTTGCAAAAATACAATTTATATTCCAAAAATTATTTTTAAATACACAAAGTCCAAACAATAGATTTAAAATGATTTCGTTTAAATTGTCTTGAAATTGAGCCAAATAACATATATCTCCGAAGTTTTCCCTCAAAATGGCCATAGATAATTCATTCATAAACAATTCATCTCAAGAAATGGACCCGTAAGTTGGCCACCAAGATCATGCGATTTAACGCCTTTAGACTATTTTTTGTGGGGCTACGTCAAGTCTAAAGTCTACAGAAATAAGCCAGCAACTATTCCAGCTTTGGAAGACAACATTTCCGAAGAAATTCGGGCTATTCCGGCCGAAATGCTCGAAAAGTTTGCCCAAAATTGACTTTCCGAATGGACCACCTAAGACGCAGCCGCGGTCAACATTTAAATGAAATTATCTTCAAAAAGTAAATGTCATGAACCAATCTAACGTTTCAAATAAAGAAAGAAAATAGATTTAAAATGATTTCGTTTAAATTGTCTTGAAATTGAGCCAAATAACATATATTACTATTTCAAGAGAAATATACAAAATTCAAAAAACCTAGAAATACTCACTCAAAACTTTATTTATGCTGCGCGTTCACACATTTGTGTCTGTATGTTTCACCAATAACTTTTCGGCCAAATTAATTTCGAATAGCCCACATTTTTGTGTACAAATTTGTACTTTGTTTTCATAGTACCACATGTGTCCATCGGCAATATCATGTGTCTGTCAGCAGGCTGGAAATAATTCCGTTAAATTGATTACACTTACTTGCGTGCGATGTGAAATGAGAAATCAAAACAACATTAACAGCGGGACAATAGAGCTGGCATCCATTTTATTGCTACGAAAGTGTTAATTGCATTCTGATGGATTTATCACTGGCAAGTCGAATGCAATTTGCTGAAAGTTTTCGATTTTATTTTTAAGTAATAGTTGAGAAATGGATTTCATTAGCAGGCGGTTTTTGTTTATTAAAATGTTTTCGATGTTTTTTTTTTTTGGTTTTGTATTTAAATATAGTAAATGTGGGTATGTGCATTAGGGTGGTGCGAAGAAATTAGAAAAAAAAATTCAACAGAGGAGCTCTTTAACAACGATCGTACTACAATATTTATAATATAATATATATATTTTTTTATTTACACATTGTGACAAAAAAGCACCCGGAAATTGTAACTAAACTCCCCGTGTAAATGGTATTTCAAGATAAAGTCCGTTCGAATGGTTTTGGTGGAAAATTTGGGTGTGAAACGCGTTCTTGTTCGACTCTTCCCGATAAAGCTGAATTTTGTTCAAAAATTTCAATCTTATGGAGTGGCGAAACGAACAGACAACTGCTATAAATGATGTATACTCGCATAATCCAATTGACGTACAGAAGCAAGTGATGTTACCGCTTGAATTAGGTTAACTCAAATATCTCCTTGTATCTTTTAATAAGGACTTTTCTAACTGACTTGTCGAAACTTGTTTGCCTTAATAGATTCTTAGGTTAGGCAAGGTTATACAGACTGATTGTCACACCATATGTTACGAAGATCTACAAGTGTTTTTTTTTTTAAGTTGGAGGTTCATCATTAAAAGGAGGTGAAATTTACGTCGTGCGGGACGTCAACGCTTTTTGCTAAGTTTAAGAGACTTGATTTCTAATTTCAATACTTCATCTAGTCGCTTTAACAGCGAAGTTCCTAGTTATCCATGTAAGCCTTAAACTTTTGCTAAGTTTAAGAGACTTGATTTCTAATTTCAATACTTCATCTAGTCGCTTTAACAGCGAAGTTCCTAGTTATCGAAGCTGAGTTCTAGGTATGGCTAGACAGAAGCAGAGGGTATGTTTCAGCATCTTGCTCAGACTACTTCCGGGTATTTTCTACACGTGTCTTCGTTAATAATGCACATATGACTTGCATGTGATGCCAGTAAGTTGTGACCTCTAACTAAGCCAACAGCTTATGTGTTTTACTTCCGCTCCCTTGCATATGATCTTGGCGATCCTGTATGCCGCTAAGGCATTCCAACTTAGCCTGATTAGTCTGTCGGCTATTTCGAAAATTTCTTGTATATTGGTTTCGTGACTTCCGTATTTCCTGTTCTGGTTCGGTAGCCTCAGACAGTTGGCAATTTTGGCAATCTTATGAGCTATTTCGTTTCCTGGAATGCGCTTTTGGCCTGAAACCCAACGTATGGTATATGCAACCGTTTTCCGACAGTCATTATATACATTTCATCCTTGCTTCAAAGGACATTTTCGCGCAATAGATCCATCAGCCAGTTTTAATCCGTCCTTGCATAGGTTTTGAAAGAATACAGCCTTAACTGTACATAAAAAGTCAGTCGAAATTCATATCACCACAAGATCGTTGACAGAGACATTTGATGCAAAAGTTTTTTTTCAAATAAAGCAAAAATGGCTTGGGTTATCGATGAAATTCGTTATTCCTGTGAAAGTACATTCGGCGTTATTATGTATGGAACTCGATTTCTCTTGCATGGCCACCACGGGCACGCTTACAGAAGTCCAGACGCTGAACCCAATTTTCGACGGTTTTCAAGCATAAATCGGCCGATACTGCTGCAATTTCACATTCGCTATTCTTACGAAGTTCACCAACGTCGCTGGCTTGTAGGCATAGACCATAAACTTTACGTAGCCCCACAGGAAATAGTCTAACGGAATGTACCATTTCTTGAGATCTTGGTGCCGTCCCTTTGGAACCACATATAGTCCAAGTCCATATCATCCAATTCGGGCCAAACATATTCAGTTATGGATTGTTGTCTGATCATATTTTGCTTAATGACGAAATCATTCAGGCAGAACCGAAAGATGATTTTTTGATGAAAATCCGGATCGTTTTCAAGTTGTTGCTCAGCCCAACATACGAACATAGGCGATCAAACGACTTCAGTTCTGTCTGTCAGTTTGATCTGGTAAGGATGTAGGTCAAGATAATTTCCACAAAATTTACCACAACGACGTCACAGAGATGCCCAACGCTTGAGAACGACGTGTGAAGACTGATTTGGGTCTTCCTCAATTGATGCGCCAGCGGCAGCAATATTCTCGTTATTATGGGCACTTGTCCCACTGGCACAGGAGCATTTTTTAATGTGCTTTTGGATTCGAATTTTTCTACTAGACGCTCAACTGTTGATCTGACATTAATGGCACTACCTAAAATTTGGCATTGACGTGGAAACCAAAAAAACGTGCATTATTTGCCTATAAAGTGATTTTTGGACATGTAAGCTCTAGCAAGTTTATTTTATAAATTATAAATGTCAAACACATTTTTTTATTTTGACAGCTGGCACTCTAGAAAATTTAAGACCTCTCAAAAGAAACCTCTATACAAATTTCTGGTTCCGGTTTAGGGCTCTAATATTATATCAAGTTAATATATGACATTTTTCATTTTGGCATTACCTGTTTACAGGGTGCTTCATAACATAAAATAAAAGTGCTATTTGCCTATGTGACGTTCTATTTGCAGTACATCCCTAGTACAAATTATTATACTTAAATTTTTGTGCATTCCCAACTCATAGACAAATATCATTTAGTAGAAAAGTCCAAATGGAATTGAAATAATTTCTGAAACAATTACCAAATAATTCTAAATTATTTTAAATCTAATTTATTATATGGCACATTGTATTACTAAGTGCCTTTTGGAGCTAATTCACAGCATATGTTTTCCGCTACAAACTTATACAGGAGCCATACATTCATACAAACACCCAAATCCAGCCAAGAATTCAATCAATAGCTTTTCCAACATTTTCCTCAAACTACTCTGTGCTCTGCTGCTTCTTTTGCTTCTCCTTTTGTTCTACGCAATCTTTCTCCTTTCGCCTATTGTGTTGGCAATTCGCTTTGATCAGCACTAAGATGCGTCTAGTTTTTTTTTTCGTCAGTCATCCGAAGTACAAATTGCACGTACAAGTTTGGTTGCAATTGGCTAATTGATTTCGACTCCTTGAACGGCCAGCGCTGACCACCATATCATTATTGTCTTTTGTCACAGCAAAATAGCAGCCGGATAAGACATCTTTGTCAACAGCTCTTCACACGAACTTTTGTTCATTTATCTATTTTTTTTTCATTTTTGCTATTTACCAATACATACAAGCTTGTTGAAATACATACCACACATACATACAACAGTTTTGAAATTGCAAATGGAAATGTGCAGTGGCGTAATGGGGACTAACTTTTTGAGGGGATAGGAGCTAATGTCATGTAGAAAAGTTAGTTTGAGGGGTTACCGAAGGGATAATTTGTATTTTTAAGAATATAGAGCATAAATAAATAACCATTAAAACAGTTCTCTCAATTTGAGTACCCAAAAGTGGTCGCTCTACATAGTACTATTATAGACGAAACTATCGTGAGTGCATAAATTTTGAAGATAAGATTTTAGACCTCAATACGCACCATATCGTTTCGGAAATGATGACCATGAAACCAATCTTAGCATTGACATCATCAGGACGTGAAAAAATACTAGATAATATGGGTCAAAATACAGATGTACTCGAAAACGGCAGATGCCATTGGTGCATGGTGGTACCACGTACCAAACTGTTGGTTTTCCAAGCATTTTTTAAGCTAAGTTCGACGCAATTACTAGTTGTTCAGAGACTATTTTAGAAAAGAACTTGTATGGTAAATGTATCAAGATTCTCAGAGTTATAGCCTTGACAGACGGCAGCGTTAATCCGGATTAACTGCGCACTTAATCAGATCCAAATTTGTAGATAAGATAAACATTACGGTTGTTAGCCGACCAATTTTTACCAAACCATTTTTTATTACAAAAGCATATCAACACATTATTTTTAAAACTGCATCATAACATAGAAGTTTTATTGATATTATATTGAGAATTTGATAAACAGCTGTCAGGGTTGCTTGTATTTCATTCACAATAGATAAAAATTGGCCATTTTTAACAATGTTGCCAACGAAAATCTCACAAACTCCCTAAAATTTTGAGAATTATTTTTGGATTCAGCAACGGAGTTAGCTGTGGTAACTCCTGAATTATTCCCGAAAAATGCAATTAATCTGGTTTAACGCTGCCGTCTGTCAATGCTATTAGCCATGTGATACTACCGGCAATCTCGTCCATTGACCTCATAAGTATGAATGCCTAGGCATAAAAAAATAACAAACTTGTTGACATTCCAGCCTAAACATAAGGATTTTAATCCAATACCACCGAAGCCTCTTTCTCTGTGGGCTCTCATACATTTCGAGAGGTGCTGGCTTGTAGAAATCGCTACTAGCAACAAATCCCTGGCCTTTCCCATTCGATGCTGTTTCTGAAAGCGTTCAATGCAAAATGTGCAAGCAACCAATTTTCGAAGAACAAATCAATACAGATTATGGGAATTTATAAGGATGACTATATGTTCGTAAAGTGGAATTTTGTCATATAGATAAAATTCGGTTCTGCGGCCTTGTGGCCCAACACATACATCTTAATTACAGGCTATCGGTGCAACGAATGCGATGGACAGGCATAACACATAGAACTTTACTATACCTACTTGATAAAGCTGGGTTCATGCAGTGACTATAGGGAAGGACATAATGGAGCACTGGTCGCAGTGCAATCCTCAAATTTCATCCAATCTAAGACTAATAAACTACTAACCTAACCAAGTAAATTAGTAGCCAAATTTAGAACATTTTGATAAAAACATGATCGATCTCTATTTAAAGTTTGATATTGTTTCTTGACTCCGACTCATGAGATCTTTTCATCGTCCATGCCTCTGCACCATATAGCAGGATGATGAGTGACTTGTAGAGTAGGGGTCTTTGTTCGACGAGAGAGAGCTTTACTTCTCAATTGTCTATTCAGTCCGAAGTAGTACCTGTTGGCGAGACTAACTTTGTGCTTTTGCTGGTTCCAAGCTGGACGAAATTATCTATGACTTCGAAGTAATGACTGTCAACATTGACATGGGAGCCAAGACTTATTTTTGAACCCTCAAACTGCTTTTTAAGCAAGAAAATACATTTTTCGAAATTTCTCGATTAAGTTTATTTAGTTGAGTTTCAACTTTTTCAACTTCTCTCTGTCATATTCTATTTTCTCCACAACTACGCCACTGCTCAGCCCTTACTTACCACCCCGCCTATTCGCTAACAGCCAACTAATTTATATGATGTTTGTTTAGCCTGTGACCGGGTGGCCTTACAACAATATCCAATGTAATTTTGTCAGTATCAGCAAATGAAACGTCTACTTAAACACAGTCATTGACAATTAAACCGATTGTGGGGGCATGTAACAAACGCGGCAACGTGAATGACTTGTACAGATGGATGAATGGCACTCAACCAACGCTGTCAGTGCTTGTTGATGTTTGAGATTTTTTCAAGATGAAAGAATTTTGGGAAAATGAGATAAAGCGCGGTTTTGGAAAGATTTAAAAGGGGAGGACACTACGAATTTAGCGTAAAGAGAGAAAAAACAACAACTTCGGCTACACCAAAGCTACTATATATTACGCTTCTCAGGTGGATTTCTTATAGCATAAAAGGCTATAAGAAGATCTTTATCATGATTTTGGTCGGTCAGTTTCTATGACAGTTATATGTTGCATTAGTGTGATCTGCATGCTATGTTCGGAAATTATATCACTGCTTTAGGTAGTAATCTATGGTAAATTTCGTAAAGTTATCTGGTCAAATAAAAAAGCTTTCCATATGAACTTGATTTTGTTCGGACACTTTGTATGACAACTGTATACTATATTGCTCCGATCTGAACAAAATCTCGGAAGATTATAACCTTGCCCCGGAGAATACCCTATACGAGATTTCGTGAAGTTAATGTATGACAAAAAATTGCTTTCCCTACAAGCGCAAGATTTTTATTGGTCAGTTTATATGGCAGCTATATGTTATAGTAGTCCGATCCGAACCATAAATACAAAGGTTGTAGTGTTGGTATGGATAATAAAGAATGGCAAGTTTCATGCAGATAAATTTTCAAATAAAAAAGTTTTCAATACAAGGACTTTATTTTGATCGAAGAGTTCGTATGCCAGCCAGCGGCCTACTAAGCGTACTATTCGCAACACCATCACCCATCTTGAGGACCAGCATTCATTATTGGACGTCCAGCACGGAGTGAAGAAAATATAGCAGCCATAGCTGAGAGTGTACACGAAGACCATGGGGAATGGATTCGGTGCCATTCGCTGCAACTCAGACTGACTTATGGAACGACTTGGCGATTTTTACGTCGATATCTTAAATTGAAAGCGTACAAAATACGGCTTGTGTAAGAACTGAAGTCTTTCGACCTTCCCAAATGACATGGTTTCATTCTATAAGCTCTTCTTGAATAACTTTAGGTTACTCCTCGTCCCAATCGCGACAATTTTGCTCGTTTAGCTCGGAAACTTCGGATCTTCTTGAAACTTTTCAAGAGCTTATAGAACGAAACCATGTCATTTGGAAAGGTCGAAAGACTTTCTTACACAAGCCGTTGATCATAATCGTCAATGGCGGCCATTATCGACTAACCGACTATTTGATGCTTAAAATTGTTGCTCGTGATCTTGGCAACATTTGGTTTCAACAAGACGGCGCCACTTCCTAGACATCGCATCAATCAATGGATTTATGATGAGAACACTTCGGTGAGCAGCTAATTTCACGTTTTATCTCGGTCAATTGGCTGCCAAGATCGTCAGACATCACAGCGTTAAACTTTCTCCTGTGGGATATGTACAACCTAAAGTCCATGCGGACCATTTTGCTACGATTCAAGCCTTGGAGCAAAACATCACGCGTCTCATTCGCCAGTTACCAGTCAAAATGCTCGAACGAGTCATCGAAAATAGGACTCAACGGATGGGCCATCTGGGACGTAGCCGCGGCTAACATTTGAAAGAGATAATCTTAAAAAAATAATTGTCAAAGAATGTTCTTCCGAATGATAATAAACATTCCCCTATTAAATTCGAAGTTTCTGTTTTTTCTTTGAAAGAGTAGTGAACCTCAAAATAGATCACCCTTTAAAAATAACTATATATCTACAAGTACATACAATCATTTGCTGCACATTTCTATGTATTTCATTACAGCTGCATGTGTTTTATTTGTCATTACTTTTAATTACACCACAAGTACAGCCAGCAACTCAAGCACCTTACTGCATCAGCAAAATTTTGCACAGTAATTTTCAATTTCAAATCTCCTTTCGTAATACTTTCTTTGCGCTTCGCTTCATTCCTTTGCTTATTGCTTGCCATGCTTGCCACATTATTTCACTTGGCCACTGCGTTGTCTTTCCTTACAACAAACACACACACACTCACACATTCGCACTGCTGATCACATGTTGCTGGCCAATTGATGCGAAATTGATTCTGTTGCATGTGACATATTTGCTCAAGTGTTTCGTAAGTGACATGTCTGCCATCCACCGCAAGTCGCTAGTAGTCGTTCAGCGACAAAGCAGGATTTCTGTTGATTCTTACAGCATCTTTGCTGATTGTTGAGTTGCATTTTGAGCGGCCATTGTTGCAATTAATTTAGCAACTTTACAAGAATTTCATTAGCGAGATTATTTTACACTTCAAAGGTCGTACTTCCACGCTAGCGTCTGTCAATAGCATTTTTTTTTTCTTATGAGAAAGGAATAGTGCTTTCATCGATATATGTATGTATGTACATATCTTCTCGAATAAAAACTTATTCTTCTTCTTTTGGGAAGGGATACGGTGTGTAGGTTTCTACAAGTATGTTTTCCACACATATCAGCACCTAATTCAATAGGATGTGTGAAATGAGAATGTTAAAAGGCTATAAATTTAATTTAGAAAAAAAAAATTCTTTTTCTATGAATTAAAGCAGTTTATAAAAATTTGTGTCCGATATTATCAGCATTATTCACTACAGACTTAATTAAATACTTATTAACAGAAAAAATATATTTCATTTTCCCTTCCACACTAAGTGGCAACTCTATTTGGAAATATATTCATACTAAAAATTTTCTCGAATATTTACTATGTAGAAGACATTATGCGAGATTTTCGTTTGATACAAATTGTTTAATAAATGTTGACATGCTTAACTGCTTTCGATTCATGTTCTATTTTTAATATGACTAAATTTTTGGCGTACAACACAATTTGGTAATGCTTTCTTAATCAAATAACATTTAACACAACTCACTTTTGTTTTATCTCTTATTTTATTTTTCGACAGGTGGCAACTCTGTGGCAAAAGATTTTTCTGTTAAAAACTTCACAACTACTTCTTGGAAGACTCTTTTGAAAGCAATATAATTGGCAAATATTTTGGTTTTAAATACTAATAAATAGGTGGCAACTTTGCACCAAACATTTTAAAATTGGATTTTTTTTTTAATTTCTTGACAAAATATCCAAAAAGAATTATAGTTGACAAATGTTTTCATTTAAAATTTGTTTATACAGGTGGCAACTCTGTTACAAAATATTTTTCTGTTAAAAACTTTAATCTTTATACATCTTAGTAGACTTTCTTAAGAGCAGTTTAATTGGTAAAAGTTTTGATTTTAAATACTACCAAAAAGGTGGCAACTGTGTAGCGAAATATTTTACAATTGAAAATTTATTAAACACATCTCGATAGACTTTCGTAAAAATGTATAATTAACAAATCTTTTTTAATATGTATAAAATTTTTTAAATAGGTGGCAACTCTTTTACAAAATATTTTTCTGTTAAAAACTTTACTCTTTATACATCTTAGAAGACTTTCTTAAGAGCAGTTTAATTGGTAAAAGTTTTGATTTTAAATACTACCAAATAGGTGGCGACTCTGTTACAAAATATTTTACAATTGAAACATTTTTAAACACCACTCGGAAGACTTTCCTAAAAGTTTTATAATTGGAAAATCTTTCCGTTTAACATTTTGTTTTTGTTTATATACATTGGCAATTTTTTTTGTCTTAAATATTACCAAATAGGTGGCAACTCTGTAGCGAAATACTTTTCAATTGAAAATTTTTTAAACACTTCTTGATAGACTTTCGTAGAAATTTATAATTGACAAATCTTTTCACATAAACTTTTTTTAACAGCTGGCAACTCTGTTACAAAATATTTTTCTGTTAAAAACTTTACACTTTATACTTTTTAGAAGACTTTCTTAAAACCACTATAATTGAAAAATATTTTGGTTTTAAATACTACCAAATAGGTGGCAACTCTGTTACAAAATATTTTACAATTGAAAAATTTTTAAACACTTCTCGGAAGACTTTCCTAATAGTTTTACAATTGGCAAACCTTTTCGCTTAACATTTTGTTTATATACTTATGTATGTATGTAGGTGGCAACTCTATTAAAAAATATTTTGCACCTAATAATTTATCCAACATTTTTAGGAGGACGCTAAAAGTTTTATAATTCACAAATATTTTACTTCAAATTATTTAATAAAGTGGCAACTATGTTTAACGATATGGGTACACTTAACATTTTTAGACTATAAAAGGAATAAATGAAGCCTGTTTGTACTCATTTCATAGCATACAATTATCTTTCCTTGAATTGTTCGTAAATGCCTGGGCTGGCAGTTCAGATACTTCCTTTAGCCCAATAATTGAGTAATCCAAATTGTTTCGACAATGTGTAGTTTTAAATTCCTTCGAAACATTAATTGATGGGCTCGATAAAATTTATATATTTTAAAACCTGCAATACCCGTGAAGCTGTAATAACATCTGTACTTGTGATCAGAGGCAAATCCAGATTTCTCGACAATTATAAACACAGACCATTTCTTTTTAGACCATCAATGAGCTTACATTACGTCAGATCGTTTTCGAGTGAACCGAAAATTCAGAGCTATTCGTATGACAGAGTTTAGGCTTGCAATTTGATAATTAGCAAGAACGGCCGAGCTTTCTACTATTCCTTAAATCAATCCCAAAAAAACTGTATCACAGTTTTCGTAATCCGAAGAGTCTGAAGCTTGTTCGTTAAGCTTATTCATCCATCCGAACTCATGTGTCAAGATCGTAAGATCTTCTTTAATCCTGATATACAGCAAAACTCTGATATATTTAACTCTGGTCTGGTCCTTTGTTTAAATATTAATTTCAGACTTCCAGATTGCTAAAGCGAATCTCAGCTGCTATCAGATGGAGGAAAATATTGTAAGGATATATTCCCCTTAACATCCCGTTTACAACCTGGAAACCTTAACTGTATTGTAATAGAGAAACCTAAGAAAATGGGCTCTGGAAGGACTTAGCCTCGGATATTTTCCAGTTTCTTAAGGATAGCGTCATCTCGTCGGTAACTCAGCTCCAACTGTCCAAACAGTTGTACTCTTAAACAGGTCGAATATCAAGATTTAAAACGCTCCCGGTACCCTTATATGGTAGTTCCCACTACCTACCTTTTCACCATCGCTTAGGACTGCTTACTTAGTACTTCTGGCTCTTCTTTTACCAAACCTAGCCTAAAAAAATATATTAACCCAAGAAACCTAAAAATTTTCACCATCACTAACATCAAACATCCGCACTTGCCTAAATCTACTACAATGCCCACTTTCTAATAAGCATTTAAGATTATCTTATTCTTTCTTTGAGTGACGGCACAATCTTTTTTCTTTCTGCATCTCAACATTTAAAGTATTTCGTAATTTCCATCACACTACCGCAGAGTTAAGAAATCTTTTCTTTATCCGCGAACACACGGAGTAAAGCGAGGAATCTGAGCCCACCAACCAACCAACCAAAAAAAAAACGCTTTGAGGCTAATTAGTGCGGTCACTTTTTTAATTAAAGACACGAAAGGACGACAAAAACCGCACACACACGAAATCACGAAAAAAGCGACGAGTTGAACAAGAAGGCGAAACGATTTCATTACTTCACTCTTTTGACACAAACAAAAGAAATCTACGCGACAGAAGCCCCCCTACCAAACCAAGCGTCAATGCGAGATGACATAGTCGTCTTACATACACACATACATACATTTATAGTTGTGGTACAAACAGTGGTACAAACAGCGCGTCGGTTGAGTGACTTCAAGTTTTCTTAAAGACTAGCACATGGTCTCTCACTCTCTCTCTCTGTGGCTATAAAGACAGATGCACGCCATAAGATTTGGTGACCACTCGCGCAAATGAAGATAACGGCGACAAAATGTGTCGCAAACAATTGCTGTAAGTCAAGCAAAGCAAATGCGCCCAAAGGCACAAGGAACTCTCCGCAAAAAAGGAAGTGAAAAGTTTACTGCCTTGCCGTCGCGACTTTTTTATTTTTATTTCGAAAATTGTTGGAAGGGGTTGCATTTGAGTAAGCCTAAAAAACAAACCGTCGCCTGTTAGCATGACACTTGCTACCCTTCGGTCATGTTGCGACACCGAAAAACAACAAAATTTATAGTCGGCTAACAATGGGAAAACCGGTGAGTGCCCCTCGAGTCTAATCAGGATGTAATTTGAGTTGATTACTGTGGTCTCAAAAACTGACACTAGCACATCAACAACAAAAACAAAGGCAAATCAAAGCTGTAGTGCAAAGAAAAAATGTGGTTGGTACTTAACAGTATACACACAACAACGCACACGAGCTGGCTGTGAGATGAATTACAGGTGATTTTTAAACCTCAAAATCACAAGTCCACACATACATTCAAATACATATTATAATTACATATATCTTTATATGTATATGTGAGTGTGTGTTTAAACCATGATGAATGCCTTTTTCAGTCTGCCCACACATGTCACACTACCGTTAGTCGGTGTGCTTCATATGCCTTGACTCTTGCAGCAACTGCTACGCTGGACTTCAGCGATGAATGGTCAGTAATTTTTGTTTAATGAATGAATTAGTTCCTATGAGAATCGAATGCAATCGCACAAAAGTGTCAAAGCTCCAAGCATACACATATCAATCCAGACTTGGGATGACATTCACTAATGCAAACACACCCTGCAGGAAATTGAGGGCGTTTCGAAACAATTTGAGTCTAGAACACTTTGCAAAATGTCCAACTTTTGTGCACGCTTTTTTCATATGAGTAGGTTAGGTCAATCTGAAAGGCCAATGAGTAACGCATAGATCAGTTTGGTCCTTTCGATACCAGATGGAGTTCACTTCGCTCGGCTTGGTCTCAATTAGACTACGCCACTTCCCACACACCGCATCAATCAAGGGATTTATTGAGTGAACACTTCTGTGAGCACATAATTTATCGTTTTGGGTCAGTCGATTGGCCACCAAGACGGTGTGATATAAAACAATTAAATTCAGACCTCGGAGCAAAACATTACGCTAATCATTCGCCAGTTACCAGTCTAAATGCTTGAACGAGCTATCGAAAATTGGACTCAATGGATGGACCATCTGAGACGTAGCCGCGGCCAAGATCTGAAGGAGATAATCTTTAAAAAATAAATGCCGAAGAATGTTCTTTCGAATAATGATAAACATTCCCCATTAAATTAGAAGTTTCCGGGTTTTTTAAATGTAGGGAGCCTCGAAATGGATAACTCTTTATAATACCGAATGATAAACGAAGCAAAAACGAAAATGAACTAATTCTAATGTGATTTGTGAACTAATTGACAGGATATAAATCCTAAAAACTTCGTTTAGTTCCATGCGCAATATTTTTCTGAAAACGCCTCGATTTCCTGTAGGGCATTTACCGACACTATAAAAATCACTCGAAAATCATTCGAAGCTAAACAAGTGTATAAATAAGCATATATAGTATGTATGTATATCACATATGTATAGTATCTATCTGAGCTCGTGCATCAACAACTTTGGGACAGTTGAAGGCTACCGGACAGGGTTGGTACTCACATGTTTGCATTTTAGTATGTTAAGGACAACTGGACAGATGAAGAATCCTTGCTTTGTTTTTGGGTAATTCCTTTGAGGACAGCACTGGAAATGAAGATAAATGTCCGTTAGAGGCTAGCCGTGGTGTGATAAACCTGTTCAGTATTAAATAACAGAATTGTATTGGTTGGTTTTTTTTTTTGAATATATATATTTATTACACATATGTAATATAAACTAGTATGTGATGAAATTTAATTTGATGCTCTTTAAAGCAAGAGTCGCATATGTATTACGATACTACTAACTAAGGGACTAAATTTCTCAAAGCATCTGCATTAGTGTCAGTCTTACCGAAGGTTCCCATACATCTCGTACATCTGTTATAGCACCAACAACTCTGTTGAATACTTAACCGTTATTCACGATCAGTTTGAAGCTGAAACTTACCGATCCAAAGGAGGTAAGCTCTCCGAAAGTACAGCCTTTAGCCTGATAAAATCAGGGCAATTTGGGTAACGTGGACCTGGCTGTTGTGGGAATTGTCAAAAGACTTTGATACAGTCAATCACACAACGCTACTTGAGAACAGCAAAAAATCTACGGTTCCTCAAGAACTGAGGAGGTGGATTATAAACTACCTGAGCGGTCGACAATCTGTACTGTTGCGAGGTAAAAACTCTAAATTGAGAAGAATTAAACAGGGCGTTCTTCAGAGTGGTGTTCACTTCGCGCTACTGTTTAACTTCTACATCTCGAAACCCCTCAACCACCAGAGGGAATTTTTATCACCTCGTACGTTGATGATTGCACGATAATGACGTCGGGGAATGAAGTCGATGGCAGGTGCCCAAACGTAAGCTGCTACCTCTCCGACTGTTCTCGCTTCCTCGCTGCACGAGACCTAATACTCCGCCATTAAATCCACTGCGATCATATTCACTAAATGGACGAAGGAGTAGAGACTTGACCTTAAAATTGCAGTCAATGGCCGGCCAATCCTTAACTACGTGCACTGATATGGTCGCCTGGATACAGTGAAACACAGACGAGGAAGCTTCAGACATGTAAGAAAACTGCACTTCGGACTACAACGAAATGCCTCTTGATGTCTCACATCGAACATCTGCACAGTGAGACATCTTCTTGTGGCGAGAATTAGGAGTGACCCTTGCACAGAAAAACTCCTACTTATCTAAAATCAACCCCGACATATTTAACATACATTTGTCCAGCGTGCAACAAGTCACCGCATGACACTAACACCCTCTTCGCATGCCCTACTAACCCTACACATCTGACACCTTCTCCCATTGGTCCAACCCCGTCGAAATAGCCTACCGTTGGATGACCTCGATGACATCTTATCTAATCCTTACCATCCTAGCGGGGTCTAGGTAACCATTACAACAACATCCACAGTTTGGGGCGTTCACTTTGATCCTGTATTCAGCCGTTTTCGGTCGACTAGAAGATTGGCAAAATTGTTATCCCAGACCCGACGATAACCTATCAACTGTTTTTAGAATATTTTTAATTGTCGGCCTGAAAAAAGATCAAGCTTAAATCGAAGCAATGGGCTGCACCAATGAAAACACATCTGGTAAAACTATGGAAAATGGTTCTGTGTAAAAAAGCTCCATAATTGAACTATTTCAAGAGAAGAGCTCCTAACAAACTAAAAATTTTTCATGCCCAAGCACTTATCGCTTAAATGTAAAAGTAAACAAAGGCTGCAGGTTATCTTCGATATCCGATCAATTTCTATCCAAGTGAAATATGATACAGTGCTTACGGTCAGCCGACCCTAGTAGACAAGAATGGACCAGTGTGTCTGTGATTGACATTTCTAATGGCTAAATCTAGAAATTCGCTAGTGGATCAAATGGTAAAATAGAAACAGTAGAAAGCTTTTTCCGCAGTAATAAATACGCTGAAAGTATATATTTTAGCTTCAAACTATGTAAATAACTATAATTCAGTGTTTCAGATTGAAATTATTAGCACAACAGAAGATGCCAAATTGGCTCCAGTTCAAAGAAGCAAAGTCATTAAAGATTGGAATTTTAAAGCTAAAGCATTGAATATCCAAACGACAATTAATACTATCCGCAGAACGTATACTAAATCTCACTTTGTTAAGAGGCAATAACTAGAATCTTAGTGTGAAACTCTGCAGCCGGGAATACAATTGCACTAGACTCGCCTAGACCATTCAGCTTCTTCAAGGGTTACTTAATACCAGCAACACTGTATTGATGGAGGACAAACCAGAAAGCTCCTCTTTTAAGTAAGAGTGAATTTAGTAACATTGTCGGGATCAGCACAGGACACCTATACTAAGAGTTCAACCTTCTAAAAGCGGATTCGACAGAATACAGAGCATGTGTGAATGATAATGAGACCTTGAACTTAACCTCTGTGAATGCCCAGCCTTCAGCTAGTTGAGACGAGATATATTCGGCTCCCAATGTTCTAACTTAAAAGATATTTGGCAGAGATTTGAGTAAAAAATAATCAGATAATTTACTGTTTAATTGCTGGATAAGCCATAATTCTTTACCACTCGGGAGTACATAAGGGCTAATGGTGGTCTAAATGCGACCGACAGCATTACTACTCTACTGCGGATCCCGCGTCAAAATACTAACCAACCATTTGCCTTACTTGCATTCTGATATAGATAGAAAGTAATTGAGGTTTTGCACTGCGTCCTGTGGTCTATTGTGTCCTTCCCTATATCACATATGGTCACAAAAGTCCAGCCCTCTCAATAATATATAAATTGCAAAGCCGACAGTTTGCGCAAAAGACTATGCCCATGATGGACAACTACTTATTGAGCTGCAGAGAATTTGTCTCGGTAGAGCTTGATCATATCTCTAAACTTTGCCACGTAATAGCTTCAGCCTTCCTATACACTTCTCCATTAAGCTGAGATCGCTTTTAGTGCCGCTAGACTATCTCTGAGTATAGCGATATGCTGGTTTCGATAGTTACCATGGGATTGATTTCTACACACTGACTTATAGCAAAGACTTCTGCCTGAAAGATGATCGTTAAACATCCCATTGGTATGGATAGTTTGGTATGCGGTTCTCGAATGCCTGCTCCAATGCCTTTCGGTGTTTTCGAGCCGTCAGTGTACCACTGGCCCTCAGTAAATTTAAATATTTGAAGAAACCTTAAGAATTTACTTTGAAATTTGTGATGTTCTTTGAAAGCAATTCTGGTGAAATCAAAGGTACCAAGTTCCAGAAATCATCCAGAAAGTATTATTTATTGTTTATATTACGATCTATATGCTCGGTGATAACAAATATTTTCAACCATGTAGGTAACTCCATAATCCTATTTATTATGGATACGAGTTTACGATTACAAACCATAAAGTTTCATTTCTTTTATAATGTAAAACCTTCATTTCAAGGAAAGTCTCTCCTTTGCAATCTCAGAGCTGTTATTCTGTAAACAATAGAATAAAATGATTGAAAGTTTGGTTTATATCTGTGGATGGGATTTCCAATTGCTGATTCTTTATCCAACAGTCATTTTATGTGTGCATGTGCTTTGCATTTAGAAAGAGGCAGAACGTGAAATAGTGAAAAAGAGAGAGCACAGAGAGAGAGGTGAAAAGAGATAGAGAAATAATTAATTGTGGAAAAGAGAAAAGCCTATCAGAAGCTTTGCCTTTACTACTGAAACCGCTTCGATGCAATTTGATACTAACACCAGAAGTCAGTCCACAAAATGGTCGCTTCTTCGCTGTTGTTGAAAATTCGAGAAGAGTTATTGTTGTCGTATGAAGGTGGATTGCAATTAATTTCAATCATATTTGACAATAAACTGTAAAGGATATGCCAACTTTAGCCCGTCCATGCGATCCATATGAACGCTTGCATTCACTCACCAACAAAAAGATGACAAATGACATGCTCACTTCAAAGTAATTACTTTCAATTAGGCTTTTCCGCAAGTGATCCGTTCAAATTGCACATGCACACGCCGTGCAGTGTGCGTTTCGCCACTATTTATTTTTGCAAGCAATGCGCAGGCGTAGCAGTTCATAACCAGTCAACGGTCATAATCGCCAGCGCCATACTACTTACCAAATATACGTATGTATGTGTGTGTATATATGTATTTGCCGTTTGCAGCAGCTGTCGCCTCTGAGGCGCTTTTGTTGGCGTTGACATTGACATAGCGCATTCGCACCATCGCCACCAACAGCAATGGTCGTTGCAACAGCAACGCGCCGGCGCAACGGCGGCCATCAGCACATAGCGGACACGAGCGCATGCGCAAACGACTCACTTCTTGCAAGCATTCGAGCAAGTTCATCTGAAAGGAAATGTGTGTGACTTCCTATATTGTGATGCGTGTGTGTTAGTGTGCGTTGAAGGCACGAATCAAACCGCGTCGTGTCAGTTATTAATGTTGCACATTTCTTGGCTTAATGGCCAACTCAAAGGTTGACAGATGTGCGTAATTTATTCCAGCGAAAAGGCAAAAAGAAGAACAAATAAAAAGATGGTGGTTATTCATCGGTTTTAGCTGTTTAGCATTTGGCCAAGCGCTAGCCAACAATGTTTACTATATTACACACATATTTCGTTTGATAAATGGACGCATGCGCATATATTGCGAGAAATTATTATGCGCCTAAATGTTGATCTGCGTGTGTGTGTATGTAAGCATGTCTTTGCAAGCAAACAAATATATTTGCCAGTATATACAACAGAAATTTTGCAAAGGTGTAGAAGAAATCAAATTTGGAATTGATGGAAATGCTTAAACACGCTGCCAAATATATGGCACAGAATAGGCTCTCAAATAAATTGATACTATATGATTTTAAATGAGAAAAGTTTGACTAAGTGTTAGTAAGGAGAAAGTTGAAATCGGAGATGTAGTCGGGCAGTGGTAAGCTTAACTTCGAGCCAGTGAGAAAACATTGATGTTGCAAGGAAGGAGAAGAGGAGAAATCTCCTAAACTAAGGACTTAATTTGTGTAGGCTAATATGAATGATCAAAACAAGAAAACAAAACAAAAAAACGTTACCTTCGGCTGCACCGAAGCTGATATACCCTTCACAGGTGCATATCTTTTAGTAACTATGTGTTCAGTTTATATGGAAGCTATATGCTATAGTAATCCGATCTGACAATTTTTTCGGAGACTATATTATTACCTTAAGCAGTAATACATGTCAAATTTCATGTAGATACCACGTCAAATGCGAAAGTTTTCCATACAAGAACTTGATTCCGATCGATCAGTTTGTATGGTAGCTATATGTTATAGTGTTCCGATATCGGCAGTTTCGACAAATGAACAGCTTCTTCAAGAGAAAATGACGTTTGCAAAATTTCAAAACGATACCTTAAAAACTGAGGGACTAGTTCGTATATATACAGACATACGGACTGACATGGCTAAATCGACTCAGCTCAACATACTGCTCATCTATATATATAATCTATAGGGTCTCCGACGCTTCCTTCTGGGTGTTACAAACTTCGTGACAAACTTAATATACCCTGTTCAGGGTATAAAAAAGGACTCGATTTTGATGAATAAGTTTATATGTCAACTACTATATATTAGATGGTATAGTGGGCTGATTTCGGCGGTTAAGACAAATGATCACCTTCTTGAGGAGAAAAGTTAGTTTGCTAAATTTAGTTTTTCTTTCTGTCTGTTACAAACTTCATGGCAAACTGAAGAAGATGTACAGAGTAAGATAATTTTTTTAACTTTCTTGCAGTCACATACTAGTCAGATAGCAAATATCTTATCAGCTCCTGACTTCATGCTTGTAGTCAATTAAGTATGAAAATCAAAAGAATACAAAGTTCGGAAATTTATTACCAAAATAATGTTTCGGTTAGCAAGACGAATTTCACGTTTACTCTAAATAATCTGGATAATGCGCATTCTCAGAGACGCCGTATAATGTGCACCGAAGACGCAATTACTGTAATAGAGCAGAGTATCGAAGAACACCTAAATGAGTTCATCTGGCATCGCCTGCAATAATTCACTTTATTGAAGATTTTACGAAAGGATCTCGGTTTGCAGCCTAACAAAATCCAACTTGTACAAGAATTGAAGCCCAAAACATGAAATTACCTGCTCACTGAAGTGTTCTTCCAATAAACTACTTGATTGATGCAATTTGTGTGAAAGGCATCATCTTGTTGGAAACAAATATCCCCGAGATCACAAGCTTCAATTTCAGGCATCAAATAATCGGTTATCATGGCGCGATAACGGTCGCCATTGCCGGTTACGTTTTCATCGGCATTGTGTTTGAAGAAATATGGGCCGCTGCTTTCACCGGCCCACAAACCATACCCAAACGTTGTTTTTTCTTGATGAAATTTTGAATTTTTCGAGGTTGATCTTCGTCCCAAATGCGGCTATTTTGCATGTATACATACTCAAGGAGCCAGCAATGGGCCTCAACGCTGAACAAAATTTGGCTCAAAATGTCGCCTCTTCTGAGAACTCTTCAAGAACCCATAGAGCTAAGTAATGTTGCTTGTGAAGGTCGTTCGCCAAGTCGGTCAATACGTTAGTAAGAGTTCCTGCTAACGACGCAAAATCGACTCTCCACGGTCTTCAATTACACTCTCAGCTACACCTGCTATATTTTCTACACTGCTTGGTGGACATGATCTATTCGGTCGAATATTATGCAATAATGAATGCTGGGTTTCAAGGTAGGCCGATTATGTTGACCATAAGTTGAGCGAAACACATTTTTTACAGAACGTGAATTTTCGATTAGCAAATGCTATTCAGTAAGTAAGACTTTCCATGATGAAATGTCAAACAATACTGAACAAAAGGAATATGACAGATTGACACGACTCACGCGTGAGCTGGCAAAAAATGCCTATTGAAAAATACCTCTACCTTGAATCACCCGATATCTTGCTTTGAATATTTTCTTTAAAAAAATCAATGTCGCCAAGTGAAAGGTTCTTTGACTTCACCTAATGCTTCGAAGTCAGAATCACTCTTGATGGAAAAAATCATTAGTGATGAATTAATGGGTCTGGCAGTGAACGAGGGCAAAACGAAATATCTCCTGTCATCAAACAAACAGTCGTCGCACTCGCGACTTGGCTCTCACGTCACTGTTGACAGTCACAACTTTGAAGTCATTATCTAAGACTTCGTATATTTAGGAAGCAGCATAAACACCACCAACAATGTCATCCTGGAAATCCAACGCAGAATAACTTTTGCCAGCAGGTACTACTTCGGACTGAGTAGGCAATTGAAAAGTAAAGTCCTCTCGACGAACAAAACCCAAACTCTATAAGTCGCTCATAATTCCCGTCCTGCTGTATGGTGCAGAGGCTTGGGCGATGACAACAACCGATGAGTCGACGTTGCGAGTTTTCGAGAGAAAAATTCTGCGAAATATTTATGGTCCTTTGCGCATTGGCCACGGCGAATATCGCATTCGATGGAACGATGAGCTGTACGAGATATACGACGACATTGACTTAGTTCAGCGAATTAAAAGACAGCGGCTACGGTGGCTAGGTCATGTTGTCCGGATGGACGAAAACACTGCAGCACTGAAAGTATTCGACGCAGTACCCGCCGGGGCAAGCAGAGGAAGAGGAAGACTTCCACTCCGTTGGAAGGACCAAGTGGAGAAGGACCTGGCTTCGCTTGGAATATCCAATTGGCGCCACGTAGCGAAAAGAAGGAACGACTGGCGCGCTGTTGTTAACTCGGTTATAATCGCGTAAGCGGTGTCTACGCCAATTAAGAAGAAGAAGAAGATAGAAGGAATGAAATAATATAGGAAAATCGCTCTGGACGAACTTTCACCATGATAAGGCAAAGTTAGGTTAGAGAACAATGAAAAAATATCTATAACTTCAATGAAGAGAAATCCACTATCAATTCTCAGACCTCATTAAAAAGAATTTGAAAACCAACAATCACCACGGAAAACACCTCAACACTACCAACAATAAACGGGGCAAGTGCGAGTCAACCGTTGTAAAAGGAAGGGTCCAACGCCCGAGCAGCCACTTCAACAAGTGAAATACGCTGGTCAGCAAACACAGTTATGTAACAATGAGATCACGCAATGCCACAAACAATGCGATGTTGGTAGCAGCAACAACAACAACAACAAATATGTACCACTGTTGCTGACATTTGTTACAGTAGTGTTGCGACCTCGTTGATGGATTCTCAAGATGTCAACAACGCCTATTCTGTTGATGCTGACAAGCACAATGATGCTGCCAACGTTGCCGCTGATGAGTTGGAAAATGACTGCAGCAGCAACAACAACAATAACAACCATATATATATAATAATAGCAGAACTTGTGGCCTGGCACAGCTGCAACAATGCTTGTAGGAGTAGAATGACAACGCTTCACCTGTCAACAGCAATAATAAATACACAACAACAACAATAACAGCAAAAGACATAAGCATAAAGAGAGAGAGTGAGGAAGTGAGAGGAAAAAATCTGCACCACAATAAATACTACATTGTTGACAATGGTGAAAGGCTGTTAAGCGTAAATAGTAATGGCAATCAAGCGAAGGGCAGCAAAACTATCATGCCACATACGTATGGCAACTACAACAATAACAACAACACTAATAACAATCAAAACTTCGCACATATCAAGTAGTTGGCAAGTGTTAGAGCGACAGTAGCGGGCCATATAATGAAGATAGAGGCAGCAACAACAAGAAAAACAACAAAAGCAACAACAAAAGCAACAACAACAACGAAGCAGCGCATCAAAAGTGCCAGGCATAACAACGCTGACACCGCCAACAAGAGTCCTTGATGTGCCTGATAGAGCAGATGGCACAACAAACAACAACAATAGCGACAACAACAACAACAATGCTGATAAAAACAACAACGACGACGACGACGATTAAAGCGTTGACAATTACGAAAACGAGTATGACGACAGCAATAAGTAACGGCCGCCACCGCCAAACGCCACCAACAACCGCATTGCCAACAACCGTAACATGAACGAATGACAACGTCAACTATCGTCACAACTTCAACGGTAACTACAGTTCAACAAGCGTCAACAGCGTAACAAAAGCGGCAACAGCAATGGTGAGAGAAGCAGCAGCAGCAGCAATATCAACGGAGACAGCAACAAATGGAAATGGCAATCATAAAATCAACAACTATGAAATTCATCAACAACTGCCAACAGCCGGTCTCACACACATATAAGGGCGGAAGGGAGCCGACGGCATAGTGATGGTGGCGCATCACAACAAGCCACCGCTACTCGCATAGGTATGTGTGGAAAGTGCAAATAACCAAGGCATAGCAACAAAAACAAAGACAATGCGCTGCTTGTCAACATCATCATCACAAGCATTAGTGGCAGCAGCAACAGCAACTAGTCCATCAAGTAGAACCTTAACTCGAACTCGAACTCCAACTCGGACTTCAACTCAAACTCGCACTATCAGTCCATCATTCACAGCTCGGTGGCGCGCATCAACAACCATGGCCACAGGCACAGCCGCAGATATGTGTACCAACACCTCCAACAGTAACCAACAACAACAGCCTCCAACAATGCCAACAACTGCAGGCAACACTAGCAACAGCAGCAGCACAATAATTTCTAGTCCTACCGCCTCACATGTGACTTTTGGAACATTGTCGCTCCTGTTGATCCATGCGGGCCAACTGCTTTGCTGCGCTGTGTTGCTCATCCTGTCGTTGAATTGTTGTAAGTGAAATTAATTGCATTGTTTTTGCCATTGAATTTTAGTTGTCGCTTTTGTTTTTGTGTATTCCACTTGTGAGTACTTAGCTTAGTTGTTGTTATTTTGGGTGATAGCGGTGCACAGTGAAGCAGCAAGTGAACCATTTGAAAGAACAATTTTGTGGAAAAAATTTACCGTTATGTTTAATTGCAATAAGTCGCATTGTTGCAGTCAAAAGACAAAAGTTTTGAAGACTTTTATTTAAAAAATCCGAAAATCAACTCTGGCAGTGAGGACGATTTTTCTGCAAAATTTTAAAAATTTAAGCAGGTAATGTAATATCTTATCTCTTTTGCAGAGCGCTGCTGTCTCTCTCTTAGACACGCTAATATGGCGGTCATGTTTGTCAGTGTATACAGCAAAGGTTGCCATCTTGTCATCTTATGTTTCACTTTGATCGAAGACTTAATTCTTAAGGATCTCGAGGTATTTTACTTCCACAAAAGTATTCTCAAAAAACAAAAAACAACCTCCATAAAAGTCTAAGGTATTTTTACCGTCGATCTCAAAGTATGTTATTTCCATTAAAGTCTTCTCCTTATATATCATATGATCAAAATTGACCCAGACTGACATAAACCAATCTCCATAAAAGTCTAAGGTATTATTACCGTGGATCTCAAGGTATGTTACTTTCATAAAAGTCTTGTCCTTATATATCATCTGATCAAATATGACTCGGACTGACAAAACACCAACCTCCATAATGTTTTCTCCTTATAAATCACTTGATCAAATTTGACCTGACTGAAATTTACATTTCCACGTATTTTAATACTTTATCTTTAACATCGCCTCAAAATAGGCTCCGAAATCAACACAAGCTTGCCAAACTAATTCACCACACACTTTTTATAAGTCTTGGATGAGATGGCCTACAGCGCTTCAGCGAATTTGGTCTTTTTCGGTTACTGCAAGAGTAGTTAGAAAATTTTGTCTTTTTTCAATAAGCCATCTTCAATTCAACATTTTTTCCGCGTCTCACACTTCGATTCATGCGACTGAGCCAATGACTGCTCATCTACTGTCAATTCAGGAACCAAGAAAGTGTCCGATCGGCTAATTCGATACGTTAAACATAACACCCAAATTGTTACCAATGGGGTGATTCAAATCCTCGTGGGATTCATGGAACGCAATTGCATCCCGAAAAGTTACCGTTTGGTGCGGATTTTGATATGTTGGCATCATCGGATCTTCATCGAAATGAGGCGGAAAATGCCATTACCATCAACAGCGAGGGGCACGATGTTGACCGAATTAATGAAATCGACGTGAACGATAGCTAGTTCCAACAAAGCGGAGACCCGAGCCAAGTTTATCGTCTAAACATGGAAACATTGCGTGCATAGTTTGGACACATGTTGATTTCGAGAAATGGTCCAGTAAAATAAGTGCCAAAATCATGCGATTTAACGCCTTTAGTTTATTTTCTCTGAGGGTATATTAAATCAAAGACTTACGTCATACAACCAGCAACGCTCGAGGAGCTCGAAATTTCCAGTCGAAATGATGCTCCAGCTCTTTTCTAAAAGGGTTGCTTCGATTTAGGTTAAGGCTGTGTACCAAGACATAGCGAAGAAGTCTGAAATACTTATGTAAGGAATGTAAGAAAATTAAATGAACCGTTATTTAGTTAAAAATTTTCTTCAACTAAACACCCACTCTAACCTTTTCATTATACGTTTAGAGCGAAAAATTACTAGGTAAATCACTCAAAAACGATGCAAGCATTTTCAACTTTGAAAGAGAGAGTACTTCGAAGTATTAGAAAATCGATTTATACTTATTTTGGAATACGCTTTAGGATATTTTTTTTTGTTTTGGAATCATTCATGAGGTGATCTGAGAGAGAGACACAGAGAGAAACGTTAACCTTAATGCTACTCCCCGAAAAAGTTTTATTCAAGTAAATCATCATGCAGAGAGGTTGACTAAAGAGAAATATGATATATTTGGTGCTAGCTTAGGTAAAAGGAACGATCTAAAAACAGATCCCTCTGGAAAGCTGAGAACACCATTACATGTGATACCTAAATACTCCAAAGTATTGATCAACAAAACTCTCAATATCAATTCAGTATCAACCTCAACCTTTGCAAAAGCTGGACAATGAAGAAAAAAGTGAATACATGTTTCGACCTCACTTTCCTTTATAAAATTTGCAGTCTTACCGCATGCCCGTCTATTTGGCAATGACCTATAAGAACTCGGCAACAATAAATATTCTGAGAGTAAGTAGTTCAGTGGATTCACTCTGGGTCAGAAGGAATTGGATATCGCTACTTGTTAACCAAAACCTCAAATAAACTCAAGCGAAGTCCAGAGATACCGTGCTAGAAGGTAACAGGACAACAGAGACCCAACTAGTTTCCAACCAGATGTCAACGGGTCCCTCAGGTGCTCTCCCTTGCGAGCTCACCAGTTTTATAGCTCCAACATTTTCGTTATGACCAGGTCATCCAAACGAGTCGGATAATAAAATCTATTGATGCTATCCACAGTGAGATTAGACACTCCACTAACCTTTCCTCAAACCTCCAACTAACTTAGAGTGCACAGTGACCGAGCTCAAAGCTGAACTTACATTTAAAGATCTTAAATCAATCTAAACACACTAATATCCTCTCATTGCAATATAACTGACTATGGTCCAAGTACAAGTATAACGGTTTTCCGAACAACCCATTAACTGAGACTTACAGCTTCATTTCTTCTCATTTATTGTCACAACTCTTTTTCATCTCCAAAAGTCCACCGTGCAAGCCACCAAAGGTGCCTTCTATGTACGTTTATTGTTGTTGCTGTTGTTGCTAATACAGCTCATACATCTGCTCGTCCTAAACGCATTGTCGCTTCGGACTGTCAACATGTTGTTACTCACAGCCATCCATCTAAACACACCAAACGCTAGTTTGGGGATTTATGTACTCCTGTATATGGACCTACTTGAATATAAGTATGTGTGTGCATGTCTGTAGAAGAAAGTGGCTGTGTTGGTGTTCATCATGTGTGACAGCATCAACTTCATCAGTTTGGCTTGGCGGAACGCTACCAAAAACACCAAACCTGCCAGAGTCAGTTTTATTGCGTCATTGCCGTGTTAGAAATGGTCGCTTTCTTGTTGTTGTTGTTGTTAGATGATGTTGTTTGCTGGTGTTTCCCTTTTGTTGTTTTTGCAATTGCTATTGCCTTGTTAGATTGTACACTTGTTCTGTTGCATATATCACCACACTTGACATTCATTCATTCATTCGTTCCTACCAACACTCAACGAGCAAATACATACATACACACAAACATGTATACATGTGTTACTTAGCGCACTCACAGCCTTGCTGCAGCCTCATTGCTTTAACTCCTGCTCTGACTCGAGTCAAATGCTGCTCGCTCGCTGTTTCGTATGCTGTTGTTGTTGTTGTTGTTGTTTGTTGTTTGCCACTGTGGTCGCTTTTACAGCTTTGCTTGTCGCAATTCATTTGAATTTCATCACTTTCGCCCAGAAATAGTCAACACAAGGCAATGACAATCAAATAAGTAACCAACGAAGCTAACAGATTCAAAGCGCAAACACACTTACTTGCCCTCATCGAGTCGTTAGTGCCACTTGCGAGCACACACAAACACATACAAACATTTGTATTTATTAATGAAAAAAAGCAACCAAGAAAGTGGGACAAAATGCGCCGGCTTGCTGATGAACGGGTTATTCATGAGTGCTCATGTGTGCTTATGTGTGTGTGTTTGTATTTCCATTTATATATTTGTTAGTGTATGTGTATGCAGGTTTGTTAGACGCGCAATTGCACTTGTTCACTAGCTCGTATGCAATATTTGTTTATGCAAGCGTATGTATGTATGTACATATGTAATTAAGTATGTATGTATGCATTTACATATGTGTGTATGTGATGTATGCATACCCGCATGTTAGTGTGTGTTTTCATAAGTCATAGCGAATTCCCACGGCGGCGTAGGCAACATAGCCGAGTTGTGATAGTTTTGCATTTTATGAATGATTTCTGGCAGCATATTCTGCAAGACACATGTGCGTGTGTGCTTTTTCACTAATTCTCCGTGTAAGCAATCGTTCAGATATACACATATGCAATGGATATGAATATAAGTATATACTTGTATGTACATATGTATAGAACATTGGAAATAAATGTATCAGAATCATGTTCGATGCCCTATCTACGAGCCAAATTGGCCTTAATTGAGGTGATTATACGATTTTGGACAACACTTTAACACACATACATACATATGTACATACACATATATGTATAAATACAATATATACTTTTTCAATGGTAGGTGGAAGCATCGAAAGCCGAAGTACGTGGCTTTAATCCACTAAAACCAACCTACTGCCATCTCATATCTTTCCCACGGGACCATTGAATAAAGTATTACTTCATGGGAGAGAAGAACACCTTAAGTCTCCTCTATTCTAAGGACTGACTGACGCCTAATCTGTTGTAAATGTCTCAATCTTGTCGTAATGAGAGCTGCCGCTTCGCTGACAGCTTTCCACTTTACAAAGGACTCGCACTAAGTATAGTAAAATTTTTCACCGTGATACTGTCTCCAATGTGTGATTTTCAGCATTTCCCTTATACTTGAAAACCGAAGGCAATGATAGAGTACATACGTGTTAAAAGTCTTCTTCTATACACTCTGTACAGGACGGACAATATGGACTAAAGTCATGACGATACGTTTCTAAAGCACCCATGGTCACTGAGTATTATTCACGGAAGCATGTAAGGAATCAGTATGTGGGTCCATCGTCCTTTGCATGAAGTTTGCTACCGCTGAGATATGCAAGGTGTTTTCCAAAGTAAACAGGTCTTTTTGAATCTAGCGCTCCCTGGTGGCGCCATCCATATGTCGGCTGGTGCGTTAGAATCTGCTAACTGTATCGATTGTCCAGTGAGAATTTCATGGCATTCCATTGATTGGAAGTGAAGTTATTGCGTCTTAAGTGTCAGTATGTTTGTGTTATCGGTGCGAAAATGAGATTCGAACAAAGAACCAATATTAAGTTTTGTTTTAAAATTGGTAAAACTTTTACCGAAACGTTTCAATTGATGAAACAAAATTATGGCGATGATTACCTATCCCGCAGCAGAGTGCACGGGTGGTTTCAAAGTTTTCAAAGTGGTCTTGCGGACATAAATCACGATAAATGACATGTGGGCCAATCAAAATCCGTGATCACCGGAAATTCCATCGAAACTGTGCGTGAATTCATCAAAAATCAGCCGAAATCATCATTGAAATTCATGTAAATGGAATTGAACATCTCCAAAACATTTGGGCTTACGAAAGGTGTGTGCACGGTTTATTCCACACAAATTAACTGACGACCAAAAATTGCTCAGAATCCAACATTCGAAGGACATCATTAAAGAGGTTTATTTGACCAAAAATCACATTTTAACCGTTAAACACTCCCCGTGTTCACCTGATATGACACCGTGCGACTTCTTACTTTTCGGAAAAATGCATTTGCCGGTGAAAGGAAAGCGTTATGCAGACGTAGAGGTCATTTAGAAGTCTTGCACCGGCATACTGGCCAACGTGCTAAAACACTCGTTCGACATGCTTTTGGACCGTGCAAAGAGCTGTATTGAAGCAGAAAGAGACTATTTTGAATACAATAAATTGATTTTGCCGAAAAAACCATTTGTTTTGTTTTTTTTAAGTCCTGTTTACTTTGGAACGCTCCTTATATTCCCATATTAAAGTGAAAAAATGGGCGACTACAACCACGCCTGCTTCCTACATAACACAATTTAAATTTCTCTAGATTCTTACACTTTCCAGTACACAAATCAAGAAGCAATTAGTATAACGGGATAATATTTTGCGCTAATAATTCCTTTAAAGTATGTATAGTTGATTTTTAATCAAAAATATCAATCAAAGTGTGAGATATACATACAATTGAATATAGTTGACAATAGTTATTCTGAGTACCGAAAATTGGTTGAATCGGCGCAATACTTCACGGAGCTTCCACATACCTAATATAAAGATTTTCGAACTTCTAAGTGACTTTATAATGGAAATACTACTGTGATCAAATAGAAATTTGTCCATTTCATCTTCTTCAAAATAATCCCCTCCCGCAGCAATACTTTTATGCCAACGAATTTTCCAGTCATCATAGCACTTGGTAAAATCCTCCGTTGTGATGGCCATCAGAGCCTTCTACGATTCAGCTTTTATGTTCTCAATCGAGTCCAAACCGTGTCCTCGGAGTGGTCATGTGAATTTGCTGAAAAGCCAGAAGTTACACGAATGTAAATCAGGCGAATCGGTGGTTGCGGCACGAAATGGCGAAATGATCACGAATAACCAATGCAGTATGAGATGGTGCATTATCGCATTTCTTTGTTCAATAAATTCAGACATAGTAAAAATCGAAGAATTCACTTTTAGATCCTCACAAAATGACGCCTAGCTCAAATACTAATGAATATTTTGACGTGAAATTTAGATGATCTAGAAATCACTAACAGTTCTACCAACTTACTGAAAAGAATATTTATCGATTCGAAAAACACACGAAGTATATCTTATTGCTCTTATTGACGTCTGCAATGTACTAAGGACAACATCACCAATAGCCATTTTACACTTTGAACCTGTAGACATAGCTGACAGCTGTTTTGCGGCGAATGCTGCAGTTAGACTTATGGAAGCTAGGTGCATAAGGGTCGCAAGCAGGGACATGCGGAATTCTCCACTACTTCGATTGTAGTACCTTCTCTGCTCACAAACGGGCAAAGGATTTATGGCCAGGCGAAGCCGCAGTGAGCTTTTTTGCAGATGGATCAAAACTAAGAAGGTGGATAGGAGTTGAAATCTTCTATACGTAGCTGACCATGAACTTTAGCTTCAGGCGCCCAAAATACTGTACCAATGTTTTTCAAGCGGAAGTGGCTCGCAAAGCCGATTATATTCCCTAATTTTATCCGATTGAAAGAAGTCTCTTCTCAATTGGCTCAAGCGCTGGACTTATGAACCTCTCATCAGCTTGTTATACTCTGGTTAACAACCAGAATTAGTGCGACTGCAAGAAACTTCTGGCCCAGAGTGAACTGTAAGAGGTCGTCTGAAGTACTTGCTCTTACCAAAGTCAATCTCGCTGCTATTATAGGTGTTCTGACTGAATACTTCAAGTAGATTCACAGGCGGTGTGGTCAATATTTTGGAACAGGTTTTTTTTTCAAAGCTGTATGGAGGAAATCGATACACTTTCTCCTCTATTGCCGTTCTGGTTGCCAAAACTGAGGAAAACACACTTATCACTACTCTCAATACAATCCAGTATTGGGCACCGCAAGCGGGTCTAAGGTTGAACTCGGAGAAAACGGATCTGCTTGTGTTCACAAGAAATCACAGAATTCCTCTACGGAGGTTCCCTTCGATAAATGGTGCACAACTCTCTCTCAAAAACTTCACAAAGTGCCTTGGGGTAGTCCTGAACAGCAAATTGCTGTAGAAGCACAGCGTGGAACATAGAGTGCTTTTTATGCTTGTAAGACCAATTCTTCTGTATTGCGCAGTAGTATCGTCGACAGGCGTACAAAAATCCTACCGGAAATCGTTGGAAAGGGTTCAGAGGCTAGCTGTGCTGTGCATATCGGGAGTTTTAAGAACAACTCCAACAGCCGCTCTTGAACTGGCACTAAACCTGCCACCTAGACCTCTTCGCAGAAAACTGCACAGCGAAATTGACTGGACGACTACTGGCTACAGGAGAATTAACATATAGAACCTTCGGGCATAGCTCGGTGGGTAATGACGGTTTGGGAAACACGGACAACATGATCCCACTTTTCAACTAGGAAAGAAGGTGCAAAGTAAACACAGAAAACGTCGGTTGGCGTAACGGTATGTTAACTACACGCAACACTCTAAACATTTATATTGTTAGCTCGAAAATGCACGATTCAGTTGGTGCGGAGATATACTGTTCAGAGTTAGGCACAAAACAGCCTTTTAAGTTGCCAGACCACTGCAGTATATTTCAAGTTGAAGTCTTTGTTATCGCGAAAGCCGTGGAGCTGGTCTCTAATGTCACTTGTCCCGCATTGGCAAGATTACATACGCTGTAAGCACCTGGGGTCTCCACGGTATGCTACACTGCCCCCATGAGACACTGGAAGACGTATCAGTTGTGAGGGCACAGATTGTGTTAAAATTCGCGTCAAGCGTAGGCATACTAAAGGATGACTACTCCTCGTGGACATAGTAACTTAACTCCATCTGGGATAGCAAAAGACCAAAACTGGCCTATGCGTCGTTAATTGGCCTACCAGATTAACCTAACCTAAGCTAACCCAAAGCGTTTCAAGCTTAGCTTCGGAAAAGGATGGTAGTCCAAAAGAAGTGCGAATAATTCTATCTCGTCAGCCAGGAGCCCGATAGAAAACCGCTAAAGTACAACTTAACTTGATCAGGTTTCCATTTTGAGACTAGAGTCTTGCGTTGCAAGTTCTTAAAGGTTTTTCGGAAATTATTGCCAACTTAAATTTAAACCGAATTGTCAACACAACACATACTTATTGAACATTGATATATATATAAGTATATAACACTAAGCAGCTGGGCTCAACAAGTGTTCAATTGCGACCATAAGCCTTGAAATATGTCTAGAAACGAGGCTTAGATATAAGAGAAAACTCACATACAAGTATGCAACCCTGCCTACCCGCTTTACAAGTCACGTGAGTGTCAAAATTCATCGACATAACGGCATGATTGCGAAATGCGCTGTAACTTACAAACCTACACATAAACAAAAACAAGGCGCTAGCAATAGTAAATCCACACACACATATACAGATACATGCGAATGCATTGCCGAATGTAATGCAATGAAAAACAGCACTGGACGTGAACTGTCAGAAATCTTTGGACACGCGCGTCCAGGCTTAGGAGCGATTTTTATCGGCCAAACATTGCTGCATTTATGACATCAAGCAAACATACGCACATACAGACATAAGTCAAACAGCTACGAGCTTTCACACAATGGCTCTGCCATAAGCAAACAAACACACATACACATTTGGACATTTGTTGCAGTTGTCAAATGTGAAAACGTTGATAGATTGACAGCCGGCACGAGATTTCGGCGTTGGGTCTAAAACGTATGTGTAGAGTGTGAGTGTGTGTGTGTGTATTGAAGCCTTGTTCTATTGCATTTTCAGAATGAAGACAGCAAAACTAAAAAGTTTTGAATAAATTTTGGGAATGGTGTATGTCCTATATGATGAAACAGCCATTCCATTGCCCGACCATGAAGAAGTTACTGGTTGGACCTCATCAGTGTGGCTTCGGGCCTGAAAATCAACAACTGACCAGAAATTCAGCACGCGCCAAATATTGGAAAAGACCCGTAAAAGAAGATCGACACACACCACCTCGTCATCGATTTTAAAGCCGCTTTTGACAGCACGAAAAGAAGCTGCCTTTATGTGTCTGAATTTGGTGTTCCCGCAAACCTAACCCGGCTGTGTAAACTGACGTTGAGCAATACCGAAAGCTCCGTCAGGATCGGGAAGGACTTTCCCGAACAGTTTATCAACAAACGCGATTTCAGACAAAGCGACTCTCTTTCGTATGACTTCTTCAATCTACTGCTGGAGAAAATAACTCGAGCTACAAACCTGAATAGCGATAGTACAATCTTCTTCAAGAGTGTAAACTGGTACCATACGCTGATGACGTCAACAAACACGCCGTTAGTTCCTCTTTCTCCAGATTGGACAAAGCAGCGAAACAAATGGGTCTGGTAATGAACGAGGGAAAGACGAAATATCTATTGCCATCAAACAAACAGTCGCGACTTGGCTCCCACTCCGTTCGAAGTCATAGAAAATTTCGACTATCTTGGAACCATCATTAACACCAACAATAACGTCAGCTTCGAAAACCAAGGCAGAAACACTTCTTCCAATATATGTTATTTGGACTTAGTAAGCAATTGCGAAATAAAGTCCTCTCTTGACGAACAAAGACCAAATTCCACAAGTCACTCAACATTCCCGTCCTGCTATATGGTGCAGACACATCGACGATGGCAACATCTTATGAGTCGGCGTTACGAGTTTTCGAGAGAAAGGTTCTGCGGAAAACTTATGGTCCTTTGCGTATTGCCAACAGCGAACACCGTAGTCGATGAAACGATGAGCTGTAGAGTATATACTACGACATTGACATAGTTCAGCGAATTAAGAGACAAAGCTCACACTGGCTAGGTCCTCTCATCCAATTGGATGAAAACACTCCATCACCAGAGTATTCGACGCAGTACTCGCCAATGGAAGCAGAGGAACAGGAAGACCTCCACTCCGTTGGAATGACAAGGTGGAAAAAGATCTGCTTACATTTGGAATCGGTGACTCCAACTAGTGAACAAAGATATTTTTATACCCTTTTACGCTATAAGAAATGCACCTGTGAAGTATATTGCATCTTCGGTGCTGTCCAAAATAACACTTTTTTCTTGTTTTTTTTTTTTACTTGTTTGATATTTTTGTTTAAAAAAATTTTAATAATCATTTATTAGCGTACATGTGCCATATACTCTTATTCTCACCATCCAGCAAGTTCCCTTGTAAGCTTTAATTAATCTTTCAATAATTTAAATAATATTTTTTGCTCACCTTTTCCTCTCCCAGTTGCGGTCAACTAAAATCTATAAGCCAATTGCATTTCACTCAGCATCAGCTGATATTTAATTCAATCGGGCATTCTACGTACAAAATCCGTATGATTTTCGCCTCCTCTCTTCCCGCTTGCACTTAGATCAGGCAAATTGCAATTAAAAAGTTAGACATAACCCTTTTGATGGGTGCCTCAGTTTTTCCAGTATTTAATTTCAACAAACTTTATTGCTGTCAGTTTCAAATACGTCCGCAGGTCATTTGTTCTCGGTATTTTTGTTATGATGTTTAATTTTCTAAATAAACAGGAAAACATTTACTCAACGCTTTATTCATTTCATCATTACTTGTTTGCTGCTGATTTTTTTAGCAGCTTTTGGCATTTAACAGTTATATAAATAATTTCAATTGGAGAAATTGTAAATTTTATAAAATATGTAAACAAATACATACATACATTCAGAAAAAATAATTTATTGGTAATATTTACACCAGAGTTCTGGCGTTAGTGAGAATAAAATTCACCACTCTTCGGTTTTATAATATTTGCTCCAAAGGGCAGCGTAGTCCCCAATATAAGTGTAAATGTTTAGAAAAAGTTCTTTGCCTCATAGTTTAAGTTCGAAAATATGCCTTAAAATAATTTGGTTTAAGCTTTAACAGCTTTCGGTACGTGAGGTTAACGAAAAGAATTCAATTTCCTAAAGGGACTGAGATATGAATTTTTCTTTCCAATATTCTAGAAAAATGGGATTCAATAGCGAAAGACCTTTCTATTAATTTGTTCTGATGGCGACAAACGCCAGCAAAATGGGGCTGACAGGTCGAAAAGACTGCAGGAAATATCTTGAGAAAGGCACAAAGGAAATAATGGAGTATCTCTGTGCACTTGTTCCACATTACCAAAACTATGCTGTAAGCATTTGGGGTCCCCACGGTATGATAAACCGGAAGAGGTATTGATAGCGAGGCCACAGATTCTATAGAAATTCGCGTCAAGCGCATTCATCCCAAAGAATGGCTTTTACTTATGGACTTATTAACTGAACTTCATCTGGTATCGCAAAGGACCAAAACCATTGGCTCATTGGCCTACCTACCAAACTAACCTAGCTTAACTTATATGTTTAGAATAGTTTCTAAATAATAAACAAACTAAGTGTTCCCGCTAGATGGAAATCAACAACCAGCTGGAAGATAACAAAGCAGATATAGGCCAAGTACAATCGGCATAGAATCAAGAACTTATTAAATAGATTCAGAAATAGTATTTACAGATTTAGAACTACTATAACTGTGACATTCGACTGTTGGAGAGCATGCGCTAAAAGTGCAAGCAAGCGTGAAGAGAATGCGGAAACTGTTTTCCACTTTCTCTGCCCAGCTCTATCACAGATCCGACAAAAATATCTGAAACCAATCAGGCAACAAACCTTAAATGACTGTCCACAAAAAGTATAACTGCTATAAGTAGTTTCATTGGGAGCACCAACGTTCAAACGAGATACAATATTATAAGGACCTACGATAGTGCACCAAAATGACGCCTCCAGCGCTAATTGAGTACATGGTGAGAGCATTTCTACCTACCTACTTAATCACGCTATCCAGTATTTTATTAATTTCAGTTGCACACAATAAGTTGACGCAATTTAATCGAATTCGTAGGGAATGCAACAAACATTGTAGCAAACAGGAGTACTCATATTTTGGAACATATTTCCAGCTATCACTAAAACTACATAACTCAGTTTTACTCCTTTATTAAAAGAATCGTTGTCTTATCAAAAAAAGAAGTTAACGTGGCTCAGCGTAGATTCGAATAAGTGCAGTGAGCAGGATCGTTGTCATACCAAAATAATAAGTGTTTTGTATACGTTTGTCTTTCTGAAGTACATGATAATCAATGATTTTAACGATTAGTGAAATTAGTCAAGAAAAAAGCTTATGGATCTTTTGTTTGGGGAATCAAATTACTGGTGCCGAAACGTTCAGTATATTTTAAAAAGCTTTCGGTGATAGTTGTTTGTCGCGAGCAAATGTTTTTGATTGGTAAAATTCTCATGGTTCGAGATCGCGTTGACGGCGAACTACGTCCAGGACGGTCATCAACAACAACTGATCAGCAATACGTCAATGAAATGAAGGAATTGGTGATTGAGAATCTATTATTACCAGTCAGAGATCTTACTGGCATCGTTAGAATATCGGAAGGATTAATGAAAACCAAAAAAAAAAAAAAGCCAAGTTCCAAAATCACCGCATTTTTTCGAAAAACTGCTTTCAACGTCTGTGAAATAATGCTTTCCGACTACCAAGATGTCATGAAACGTACTATTACTGTTGATGAAACTTGGATCAATGCTTACGATACAGAAACAGACGATCCGAAACAACGACGAAGCCGAAACAACCACGTCAAAAACCAAGATTATGTTGACAGTTTTATTCGATCATTGTGGTTGGGGGCACTCGGTATTCCATCCGATTGGTCAAACTGAGACTTTCTTCATTTGAACACATTTTCACCCCAAGATGTTGCGTATTTGACGGGACCGCTGTTCTCGGACCACTCTAGAATATGGCTGCTGAACGATCAAAATTAAATTCCTGTATGGAGAACTTTTTCATTTGACAAGATATCTCCACCAAATTTGACGTTGAATGTTACAACGGTACAACCTTCGAAGAAATCTTGCAGATGTAGCTGTCATACACACTGAACAATCAACTTCTTAGCTTATAACTAGCCTCGGTGCAACCGAGTTTAACATTTCTTTCCACTTTTTGTATTTTTATACCCTGAACAGGGTATATTAAGTTTGTCACGAAGTTTGTAACACCCAGAAGGAAGTGTCGGAGACCCTTAAAAGTATATTTATAAATGATCAGTATGTCGAGCTGAGTCGATTTAGCCATGTCCGTCTGCCTGTCCGTCTGTCTGTATATATAGTACGAACTAGTCCCTCAGTTTTTAAGATATCGTTTTGAAATTTTGCAAACGTCATTTTCTCTTCAAGGAACTGCTCATTTGTCGGAACTGCCGATATCGGAGCACTATAACATATAGCTGCCATACAATCTGAACGATCGGAATCAAGTTCTTGTATGGAAAACTTTCACATTTGACAAGATATATTCATGAAATTTGGTATAGATTATTAAAGCAAAAATGTAATCTTTGAAGAAATGGTGCAGATCGGTTAACTATAGCATATATGTACATAGCTGCCATGCAAGCCGAACGATCGGAATCAAGGGCTTGTATGGAACACTTTCGCATTTGACGTGGTATCTTCACGAAATTTGGCATAGATTACTGTTAAAGGTTACAATATAATCTCCGGAAAAATTGTTCAGAACGGATTACTATAGCATATAGCTTCCATACAAACTGAACACATAGTTACTAACAGAAATGCACCTGTGAAGGGTTTTTAGCTTCGGTGCAACCGAAGTTAACGTTTTTTCTTGTTTTATTTTAAATTTTACTTTTTTGCTGCTTTTAGATTTTTATTTCTCAACTTTAGCACTGCTTTGGGAGACATTAACATTAAATTTCTCTCAAGTAATGTAAGGCAAAAGTAAAATATAAAAAAGTATATTATATATATGTATATGTATATGTATATACATGTACATATGTATGTATAATTATGCTGCAACGCACGTATTTACCTTGCTGCAGAGTGAGCTGCAAGTAAATTAAAGTAACAGTGTTTGGTTGTTGTAAGTTGCAACAATTTGCGCGCCGCTCTTTAGCAGTGAAGGTCGAGCGTATTAACGGCTGCAAAGTGTCGCTCATCTAATATTATTGTTTTTTTTTTGGTTTTGCATAATTCGGAGTATAAGAATATACATATGTATATATATATATTTGTATAAAGATGTTAGATATGCTTACAAAAATATGCCTTGCGCGAAACTGTCAACTCATTGTTGCTCTTATGAGCAAATAGCAAACTCATAGACATTTATCCACACACACAAACATACGCATTGTCTTGTGTGGGCGCCTAACATGTGTTTAGCGCTGCTCAGCGCTCGCTACACGCTGCCACCTTTAATAGCGCGCGCACACCAAGCATTCCAGCAACAACGCAAAACCAAAACAATAAATCAAATCAAAACAAAGCACACACACACACACACAGTCAGACGCGTGCAGTGAAAGAAGAGCGCGCTCGGCTGCGCATGCGATAACATTTATGGCGCTCAATGACGTGAGTGAACTCTTTGCTGCGCTTCACGCGTTGCAAAGCGAAGAATGAAAAATTGTTGCAATAAAACTGCAAGCTGCTCGTTAGCGATGGCAGATGGCTGCAGCGCCTGAAACTATGCTAACACATATGCAAAAAATTGCACGCCTGAGCACGAAGGAGAGCGCCAATGCAGTTTTATGTGCTGCGGTGTGTTTATATATATCTACACACATATATATGCGCCTGCATGAGTCCACACTCTCGCCTGCAAGCACAATTTTCGCAAACAACTCGCCAACTGAGCACAAGGGCTCCCAGCAAACACTCTTCTTTTGCACATACGCTGGGTCTCTCTGCGCTACAACGCTACATATAAATACATATGTGTATATGCGTGTGTGTGCTGCGAGTTTTATTGCTGGAGAGCAATTCACACTAGCTGTGCGCACACTTTACGCTGCTGGCCCGACCTGCGCGCACTCCCTTAATATATCAATTTTACGACCATATCGTTCTTCGTGTGCCGCTCAGCAGAGCATCAGCCACCGGACCGACAGGCAGACAGCAGCAGCCGCAGCACAGTTCACTGCTGGCAAGCATTGGCGAAAGCAGCATTTCATTTTGATTGTCGTGTGCACATCGTTCAAGTCGTCGTTGTCGTTGTCGGCAGCGCTGCCGTCACGCTGTGTGTGCGTGTGTGTGTTCATCGATGTGGTCGTCGTCGTCGTTACCGTTGTCTTCTTCGTCAAGCGTCATTGTGTTTGCTGCGTTGTGTCGTGGCAACATCACATTGTGCCGCTGACTGTGCTGCTCCTGCTCCTGCTGCCTTTCATTGTATATTGGGCTGTCAGCTCTCAACGTTGTCAGTGTCAAAAAGATGTTTTAGTCGACAACTGAACGCTTCAACGGAATCATGTCGAAGAATTTCAATAGTGTTGCGCTGCCTGTTACCACTACTAACACTACGACAACAACAACAAAAACAAAACAAACTACTTTTTTCGCAACGTCTAAAATTACCACTGCAGCAACAATAACAAGAACAATAACTACAACTAAAGACAGCTTCACTTCACTTGTAAGCGACAGCGCATATTTGACAGCTGCAAAAATAATAGAAATATTAGAGGCAGCCAAAACAACAACAACAGCAATAGCAACAACAACACCGGTAAAGATAACAATAACAACAACAGCAATGCTGAAAACAAATGCAGTGGCAGCCAGCGCGTGCAATATTGTAATTTTGCATTAGCTACTGCAACAACAACAACAAGAAGAAAGTGAAAACGTGTTAGCCCACAGCGCGCAGTGTATTTGTATTTCCATTTGTGTATGTATGTGTAAGTGTGTGTTTTGCAGCTTTTCGTGCTGTGCTTTTGACTCGAGCGCCTAGCGCCTTTAGTGTTGGCGGGAGTGTCGTCGCTGTTTGTTGGCAGCAGCGTTATCATTTGTGTGACGGCAAGGACATTTGCTAAACGCCGAAGACATTGTGTTTCGACGCTGACGTACGCAATTGACAACAAATCCAAGTTTAGTGTCAATCAAAGTGTGCTCAATGAAATTTAAGGTGGAAAGTGTTTATAATTATTATTTTTTTTGTGTTTTTTTTTTTTTTGGATTGTTGTGTGTGCAAGGCAGTGATAAGGTGTAGTGTTAAGTAGCAAAAAGTGGTGGTAAATTAGTAGAAAATAATAATAAATAATTTTTAAAATGTAAAATGTTAGAAAAAAATAATAATTAAAAAGCAATAATTAAGACAATACAATTAATTTTAAATTTTACTGGTTTTAGCTATAAATATTACAAAAATCGCCAAAAAATACAAAAAATCAATTAAATTAATATGGAAAAATAAAAGGAAAATATAAAAAAATAAATAAATTTGTTTACAACATAAAAACAATTATAAATGAAGTCTTTTTATAAAATACAAAATATATAAACTTTATGGATTAATTTACAATACTTTTAAACAAATGAAAAATCGCATACAAATATTAATAAAAGTAATTAAACCTGATGGTGAAAAATAATTTGAGCTCAGCGAAAAGCGAGTGCGTTGAGCACGTGTGTTGAATAATTGAACTTATTTTACAAGTTTCTTATCAGAAGTTAGCAGAAGAGAGCGCATAAACGCTTTTACTGGTAAAGTAACATACGCTATGGATTCTATTTGTTTGTAAACAAAATAAAATAAAATTAATAAAAAAGAATTAACAAACTAAAACACATAAAAAGAAAATTAAATTAAAAAATATATAAACAAACTAAAAATTATAAAATAAAAAAATATTAACTATCCTAAAAGTTAAAATATTTTTTTATAATTTAATGAAAATAAAATGTAAATTAACGAAAATAATTCTTAATTAATATAATAAAAGAAAAAATAAATAAAATTTTTATTACACTTTTTTTTATACTTTAATGAAATAAATTGAAATTAATGAAAATAATTCTTAATTAATATAATATAAAAAAAAATAAATAAAATAAAAAAATAAATTAAGATTTGCAAAAGATAAACCCTAATTAAAAAAAAATAAATAAAGTCAATAAAAATGAAAGCAAACTGAATCTAGCGATATTAAATTTAAATTATTAAAATAAAATTAATAAAATTCCAACAACATAAAAATAAAAGAAAGCAAAATAAAATTAATTAAGATTTGCAAAAGATAAACCTAAATTAAAAAAAAATATTTAATTTAGTAAATAAAAATTAAGTAAAATTAAAGAAAGCTTATTAAAACTAAAGATATAAATTTAAGTTATTGTAATTAAGCTATCAAAATTTCAACAACAAAAAAAATTTAAAAAAATAATAACGATATTAAATTTAAATAATCGAAATAAAATTATCATAATCCCAACAATATTTCCAATATTAAAAAAAAAGAAGAAAAAAATATTTGGACAAAACAATAAATTAAACAACTATGCAGTCAAGTGAAACACTAAGAAATTCTGTATGCTCAAAAGTATACGATTTATAAACAATAAGTTGCGAAACAGAAAAAAATAGATACAGCAAATTATAAAAAGAATTATAAAAAAAAAATATAAAGAAACCATTATATCATTTAAGATACAATAAACAATAAATCTGAAATAAAAATTTGCGACGGTCTGTGGAGTATTTGAGGTGTGCTGATTACGAATTTGAGTGTAAAAGTTTTCCATTTTAGTTGTTGTTGTTGTAGCGGCAGAAATCTGCCGAGTTTGACAATCTTTGGTTAGATTAAAAATCCATGTCCGTTCCGGTTATGTAGACCCGACTGTCATGGGAACGGTTTGTCATTTTAGTAAATGTTGGTGGTTTGAACCCTATACTCCCTGACTATAACACAAAAAATATCATATGTTAGGAAATTTTTACTATAATTTTCGCTTTTAGCAAACCTAAATTAGCAAGAAACAGCATTTTAGCAAATTTTAATTTTAATTTAACTAGTTTATACAAAGTTATTGACTTTGAAAACAATGAAACTATTTATGAAGGTCAAATAGAAACTCTAAAACCTTCGATTTTTGTGCATAGTTCAGAAACAGTTTCAAAAACGGAAATAAAGCTTCAAAATCGCAAATAAATGCAGAAAATTAATAGGAATCTCTAGCAAAGGTGCAAAATAAATGCCAACTAACTTTGAAAATTAATTTCGATAGAAGGAACTGTAGAAGAAAACCAAAAGTAAAACCAAAGTATCATAAAGACACCATGCTAACTTTAGCAAATATAGCTTGAACAATAAGAAATGAAATAAAGTAAACAATATTAACATAAAGATAGTAAAAAGATAAATAGATGAGGATTGCAACGCGACCTTAGATCTATTGTGGCCCATAAATACCGTATCAAAATAATACAGCAAAAAATCAAAAATTTTATTTGATATGAAAATTAAGCAATACAAACAATATATACATAGATATTAAATTATATGCAATTTAATATAAAGTATTTGAGATTTTAAAGTGGTTTATAAAACCAAAGAGATAAATTTGAAAAACGGACTCAGATACAATAAAATATTAGCCAAAATTGGTACAAAAATTAATAAATAAAAAAATATAAAAAATAAAAATAAAAAGTAAAAAAATATAAAAAAAGTATTTAAAAAAAATAAATAAAAACGACAAATAAAAAATTTATTGCAAAACAACGCAAATTTTGGCTGCAAAAATGCACATTGTGTACCAAAGCAACAAATTCATATAGAAAGTTGAAGTTATATAGTATAATATAATTTACATTTGAAAATTATTACTTTATTTATAAAATCATTCAATTAAAAATTATATTATAATTAAATTTTTTTATTTTTTTATAATTAAATATTATTTTATAATTAAAATTTGAAAATTATTAAATTTTTTATAAAATTATTCACTAAAAAAATATATAATATATAATATAAATTTTTTATTTTTATAAATAATTATAACTTTTATAATTAAAATTTTTAAATTATAAAATTATTTATAAAACTATTCAATACAAAAATATATAATATATTAATTTTTTTAAATTAAATTAATTAAATTAAATTTATTAAATTAAAAAAAATTTATAACATATTAATTTTTTCAATTTTTAAGTGAATGACTTTATAAATAATTAATTATAAAATAATTAAATATTACAAAAATTAAAACTAATTAAACAAAATTAACTTACAATTATTTATAAAGTAACAAAGCAAATAAATACCAAAAATTCACTTAAAATTTACCTCAAAGCACTTTAAGGGCTTTAGAAAGAGTTCACAACTAATAGTTTATAGCAAGCAAGCAGATTTATTTAAAAATTAACATAAATACTAAAACATTCCATAAATTTAAACATACAGACGCAGACGCAGCCGAACATATCAACGCAGCAGCAGATTAACGGTGGAAAATAAGCAAACCAAAAAACCGAAAACCGAAAAACTTTAAGCACAAAAGCTAAATAAATAAATAGCGCTTAGCAACAAAAACAACAAGAGACTATAAATTACAGCAAATAGCTGCTAAATCACTGGACTAAGGCGCTATGCGGGAGCTGCCACAAAATAAAAATTAAAACAACAACAACAACAAACCACATTCTATATAACAAAAATAGAGGTGGCAGTAAAACTAAATAAAAACAAAAACAAAAAGCATAGAAAAAATTAAGCAAAACAAAAACAACAACAATAAAAATAAAAATTCAAATAAAAGCCAAAAATAAAAATAAAATGGAATAGCAAACAGAAACAACAACAATAAAAAACAAATAAAAAGGAAAGCAAAAACAACAACAAGCAGCACGTTGCTAGCAGAGCTGTAGAACAACAGCGCAGCCTTGTCACCCACCCACTTGCACACCAGGAAATTGTTTACATTGCCCTCATTCATATTTGAGCGTACTCCCGTGTACGTATGTGCGTGTGTGCGTGCGTGTATTTGTTTGAGATTGACACTTTTTGATGACTGTCACTCTGCGAGCCGCAGCAGCAGCACCATCAGCCAGGAGGAAGAGCAGGAGTGCCAAAACGTCAGCCGTTGTGACCGACAAGGTGACCAGTGCCACGCACATGCAAGCAGCAATACACAGCTGGCTCACACATATACATATACATACATATATATGTATGGGTATGCGTCTGTATGGGTAAATTAGTGTAGGCCCAACCTACAGCACGCCGCAGCACATTTATTCACTTATCCAGTGGAGCGTGCGTCAGCAGAGCCACTCACGGCAGTAGTGTGAACACAAAAACAACAGCAACAACTTCAAAAACAACAATATAAACAACAACCACATCAACTAAAGCATTGCAAGCACATTCCTTTCTCCTTGTGCTTCACTTGACTACCCAACAACACTCCGCACAGCGTCTCAGCCAGCGCACCATCACTCTTCGTAGCAAATCACTAAAACCAGCCGCCTGACATTTGATTTATTTGACATGTGTGTTTTTGATAGAGGCATAACACGCTAGTGACACGTTCTCGTACAAATTCAAAAGACACAATAAGGCTGACATACAAACACACACACATACATATATAGATTTGCTTAGCTACATGCATGCCATCCATCTCTGCCCAGCAGCGTCAATAGCCACCTTTATGTGCATGTTTGTGTGTGTTTGTATTCCCAATGCTAGTGGAGCGCCTAGTATGTGGAAATCTGACAGTAGCTACTAAATAAATCAGCGAATGTCTTAAAACGGCAGCCGAATGCGCACATAAAAGCATTAACACTATTTATTTTTAAAAGAAAATATTTCCTGCGTCTTATTTACAACAACAAAAACAAACGCAACAAGAACACCCAGCAACTATTGTCGGAGCAAATTAATCGCGGTTGCCGTGGACACTGATAAATCAGTCATACAATGTATGCGACAAGTGGCAAGTGTTTAATACAAGGAAAGTCTACGAAGAGCCTGCCACGTTTATAACGGTAAAATAGCAAAACGCCCGCACGCAAGAGTTGAAACCAAAAAGAAGCGCACAAAAAACTCACAAAAATCAAGTAAAATAGAAAAATTTCAGTAACAACAATAATAGCAACAACAACAACAACAGCTTAATAAAACAACCACAAATGGAACGCTAATGAAAGTAAATTCGTGTGCATTCGCTATGTTGTTGCTTAATTGAAATAAATATTAAGAAATAAAATAACAACAACAAAATTGACAAAACAACAACAACAACAGCAAAGAGGCCGCCATTGTTGTATTATTGTAAATAAGTGTAAAAAAAACAATAAGAACAACAAATACGCCATCAAAGAATAAAGACAACAACAACAAAACAACCAACAACAACGTTAATAAAAAAACAACAAAATTAATAAAAACTGCAACAACAAATCGGCCGCTATCAAAAGCAAATTCGCTTGCATTCACTCATTGTTGTTTTTGTAAATGTTGTCTTCTCGCTTTGTAATTGTGCTTGCTCAGCGCAATTAAATACGGTTTGGTCGAGTGTTTGTTGCTCGCGCATTTTCTTCGATTTCGCTAAATCAAAGACCGGCAGCCACGAAATGATGTTGCACGAAGCAGTTATGCTGGAAATTTATAGGCAGGCGCTCACAGCAAGGTGAATATTACTTACATAGAATTTTTTGTATGAGATTAAATATTTTGTTATGCGTATACGCGTGCACTAGGGTGGTATAATTAAAATACATTTAAATTATTTTATTAAAAAAATTATTATTATTATTATTAGAAAATTATTATAACTGTTTTAATAAAAAAATTATTAAATTCAGTATTTTGTAATGTACGAGTAATAAGATGGTTTGTGAATAACTTGTATGCAGATTTTAGATTAGTTGCTAAAGAAATGTAGGACTTTTTCGTTTCGCCACAGATCTGCTCGTTAATTTTAAAGACAAAACGCTTAAAGTAGATGTAAAAACAAGAATATACATATACATGTAGTTAACTTCGGCTGCATCGCAGCTAAAACACCCTTCACAAATGTGCTATTTTCGAAGATTGGCTTATGTAACTTTTTAGATATTGTAGTTTTGTATATACAATTTAACTTTTTTGAAGTTAATCTCCACCCTAAAGTACCCACATTCTTTTATAATTATTAAAAATCTGTAAAATATAACTAATATTTATTGGTATTTTTGAATATTGGCCCGCCTTTGTAAATACCCTTCCTATTCCAGGTTTTATAAGTAACTATTAATACCTATAAACAATAATTTGTTCATAAATGATCAAAAATGGAAGAAAAAAATTTTTATACAAATTTCAGAATATAGCTCAGTATGATTTATGATCATTGTTAAGCTCCAAATATTATTAAAAACAAGATAGAGCTCTTGATTTTCAGGTTAGTGATCAACAATAATGTTCTACTCATCCTCAAAATGGAAAATGACCAATCCTTTATAGTTCGTCAAGAGTATACAAAATTATCTATATTGAGATATAAGACCTTCCATTTGTGGCATTGACAAAAAATCTGTCAAATTACTTGTATAATCAAACAATGATGGACAAATATGATAGTCACTTAATTTAGTCAATTCACTAATTATGCGTAAATTGAATATAAGAATAACTTTCTAAATTACAAAGCATTACAAATATTTACTTAATGTAGTCGATTAACTAATTATTTACGAAAAAAATATGTGTCAATAATCAATCAAACCAGAAATATGGCTGATTGACTAAATTAGCTGAAGGGGCATAAGAAATGTGACTAATTGACTAAATTAGTTCACTTCATTATAACATAAAAAATATTGCTGATTGACTATATTGATTGATTTAATTTACAAAAAAAAATAATGCTAATATGCTTTCTTGAGAAATAATTGTCACTTAATTGAGTCAATTAACTAATTAATCTTAAATCAAACATATAAAATATGAATAATTGAGTAAATTAGTTGACTTAATTACATATTATTACAAATACTTATTAAATGTTGTCAATTAACTACGCAATATATACAGGAAATATGACTAATTGACTAAATTAGGTGAAGGAGCATAAAAGATATGACTAATTGAGTAAATTAGTTGACTTTAATGCATAATTTTACAAATATTCACTTACTTTAGTCATTGAACTAACTAAATACACAAATAAAAACCCATAAAATATACCTGATTGACTATATTGATTTATATAATTTGCAAAAATCAACATCACTTAAGCTTTTTAGGCTTTCTTGAATAATGATTGTAACTTGAGTCAGTTAAGTAATATTGCAGATAATAAGCACAATAAATATAACTAATTGACTTTATAACAAAATAATACTTAGATTATTTGATGGGCTTGTAAATCCTCTGAATATTTCCTCGAACAAGTAGTTTCATAAAACTTCGTAATTTAGGCAATTATCAAATTATATATGGTAAAAATAGTACCCCTATTTTTTGTTTAAATAACACAGTACTATATATTCTTACTTCCCTGGAGTTTCATAGTTTCATAATTGACAGTTCATAATTGAGTCAATTAGTAAATTTTTGCACTGTAAAAAAATTTGACTTACAAGTAGAATACTTATACTCTCCACTATCCTTAATGATATAGAAACAAATTGTAAGCAAGTTACAAAAATTAGTTTGCATTTGCTAGCAAAAACAAAAAAATATATGGTGTTAAATTTAGATGCTAAAGTGGAAAAATTTATACATTATTACATATTACAATTTATAAAAAAAATAAAGCAATCAACTTTTAAATGAAACGCAGCAAATCATTACTAACAAAAGAGTGCTTCTTTGGGATCTTGTCGTTATATTTAAACTGGGAACTCATATTTTTAAGAAATGTTTCGGCATTAAAAGGTAATCGGTTCGATGTGTCCCACTATTTTTCACACTCTTTTGCAATTTGAAAAATACAACCACATTAAAAGAAGATGTAGCGATGTTAAATTGCAGTCTGGTGTATACTTTTTGCGCTTTCGTCCTAGAAAAAAAACTCCAAGTCTTCTAATAAGCACCAAAAGTCAGAGCTTTTGACTTTTGGAGGTAAAAATTCTTTGGAAACGACAAATTTTAGCTGATTTCTGAAAAAAAATCGTTAAGTATGTTGGAAGAAAGATTGAATCTGACCAAAAAATAGATATGAACCGATTACGATTATAAAAATATGTGATTAACGCTGAAAATATAAACCACTTTTCTTAATAATTATACTCAATTCGCCATCAAATATATTAAAATATTGAAAATATCTCATACAACTTTCTACTGCCTTACAATTACAGTGAGTTGACCAGCCCGCGTTGCCAATCGCGCGAATCGAATGTATCAGCAGCGGCAATGGAGGGACGTTGCCCTTCAAATGGCTCGCATTGTTCCGGCAACGAGCGCTCAACAACACCCGCCACGAGTTCGTTACCCAGTACACCGCCTGCCGGCCTACCGCTGCAGGCCACACTAGCACCAGCGGCAGCAGCAGCATTGCTGCCACCACAATCGGCCGCCATGGCTGCCTACTTCAATGCCGCAGCAGCAGCAGCAGCACAACAAAATCATTTGCTGCTAACCAATCCGTTAGCAGCCGCCGCGACGCTGGTGCAGCAAGCAACACAAGCGCATTCGCCAACAACAAATCGGCAGCCAACAGCACCCACCTCGCCGCAAACCGATGCAACCAACGATGAGCCAGTATTGGATTTTAGCACCAAACGCCGACGGGTATCCGAACGTGAGAGTGACTCCGATGATGACAATCATGAGCGCAACGCTGAGGACGGTGGCATGCAGAACGCTGAGGCAGCAATGGACGTGAATAGCCCGCTTGATTTGACAGTTGGTGGACGTAAGCGCGCCGCAACGATTGACGAGCCACCACCACACATCGCAATGCGTAAGAGCTTACGTACCGCGTTACCACCGGCCGCCACCAGCAATTGGGTACCAACAATCAATCCATATTTAGCCGCAGTGGCTGCGGCCAGCTTATCGCCGCCCAAATCGCCACTCTCGCCGCTCGAATGGAGCGGCAAACACAAACTATTGCCAAATGAAGCTACCAAAGCGTTAGAGAAAATGACTGAAATGACAAGACTTGGCTCGGCTACAGACAGTGCCGAGCTACCGCCGCACCGCCAGCTTAGTGCCAATGGCAACAACAGCAGCGCGTCTAGCAATGCCGGCAACGGTGGACGTCACAGTGCGTGGCAGTCGCATTGGTTGAACAAGGGCGCAGATGCCGTGCGCGATGTCTTCAAGTGCGTCTGGTGTAAACAGAGCTTTCCCACGCTCGCCACATTGACGGTACACATGAAGGAGACGCAACACTGTGGTGTCAATATGCCTGCTACGGCGACGACACCAACTACTGGTATCCCCACCAATGGCAATCAGTCGGCACAATCAACACATCACTTACGTCACACGGCTAATGCCGGCACAACATCGGCTGCCACAACAACAGCAGCAACAGGAGGGAATACAACAACCGCCGCCAATAAATCTGATCTCAATTTGTTAATCAAAGAAACGATGCCATTGCCACGCAAGCTGGTGCGTGGCCAAGATGTCTGGCTGGGCAAGGGAGCCGAGCAAACGCGCGAGATCCTCAAGTGTATGTGGTGCGGCCAGAGTTTTCGCTCGTTAGCCGAAATGACATCGCACATGCAGGAGACGCAACACTACACGAACATAATATCCCAAGAGCAGATCATTTCATGGAAGTCGACGGATGATAAGAGCTCGAATGGCAGCAGTGCAGCCTCAGTTGGTGGCGGTAGCGGCGGCACAACAACAACATCCACATCACCTGTCGTGACAACGCCACCAGCGACTGCTAGCGGTCTAAATACCGTCGTCACTATGCGCCAGTCCAGTCCCAGTCACAACAACAACAGCGCGTCGGCTACCGTAAGTGCCGTGCTGACATGCAAGGTGTGCGATCAGGCATTCGCCACGCTCAAGGAGCTCAGCAATCACATGATGAAAAATTCACACTACAAGGAACATATGATGCGTGCTATGGGCGGTGTGGAGCATGCCACAATGACGCCGACCACGACTGCCGGCCCGACAAATGCGGGACGGCGTGGCGGACGACAGCTGCGTGAAAAACGCAAAAAGTCATTGCCAGTGCGTAAACTGCTGGAGCTGGAGCGCGCGCAACAGGACTACAAGCTCAACAGTTTGGATCCGGCATTGAAGCCTTTACGTGACTTTGCCGCCACTACGAAAATTACTTGCGAGAAATGTGGTGAAAAGATTGAGACCGCGCTATTTGTCGATCACATACGCCAGTGCCTCGGCGGAACGTTGCTGGTGCCAACACGCAATCATAACAGCGTCAGCGATAGCTTGAAGTCCACCTTCAATGCGATGGAACAGCTGGCGAGTCCACAAACCCCTACTAGTCGCAGCGATGGACGCAAAACCGCCGATAGCAATATGTCACATGCTTCAGCCACGCGTCCCGAAATACTATGTCCGATACCAAAGGAGGGAGAAAAGACGAGCACGTCCTCCACACCATCGGTGCTAAATGCCATCGAGCAGCTGATCGAGAAAAGTTTCGACACACGTCCACGTAATAGTAGCAACTACGCCGGCAGCGGTAATGGCAGTCAACGCAGCACACCCTTGGGTTCAAGTATTTTGAAGCGACTCGGTATTGACGATACCGTGGACTACACGAAACCATTGCTGGATCCGCAGACTATGCATTTTATGCGCTCCTACTCCAATTACTCGGCGCGCGATCGCAGCGCTAGCGAATCCAGTTCGATCTCCGAGCGCTGTAGCAGTCGTATCGAGTCTTTTACGCCCGAACGTAATACCACGCAAGTGACACCACGTCAAACACCAGATAAGGTGGTGGCTACAGTGGAACCGAAGCCCGTATCAGCTACCGAAGACGGAGCAATGCACACCGAGCTGTTGAATATTAAATCAGAGCCAACAGAGATAGCAGAAACCACCAATGAGTCACAAGAACCGACAGCTAGCGAGCAGAAGGACGCTATGAATTTGTCAGCCACATCGCCACAAAAGATCTCCGTTAAGAAAGAGTTCAACATGATCGATAACCACGAAGATGAGCGTCAATCGGGCGATGCGCGGCACTACAAGCCTCAATCGCGCACACCTTGCTCGCGCGCTACCAGTCCAAGCGCCAGCGAACGCTCCATCACGCCCAAGTCCACAACATCGTCGGCAGATAAACGCTTCGCCGCAGTGGGTAGCAGCCTCACAGCGCTTTCTTCCATGTTTGATAGCCTAAATAATATGAGCAGCAGCGTGACTAGCGCACAATCACATACCAACGCCGACAGTCTCGCCAGCGCCGAAACTAATAATAACAACAATAATAACAATGCGAATAAGAAGTCGAATGCCAATCCGCTCGCTGCACTGCAAAAACTCTGTGAAACCACTGAGAAACCGTCAATGAAGACGCGCAGCGCCACCACCAATGGCATCAGTCATCAGTCGCAGCTAACCGGCAATATGATGGCTTTCAGTTGGGCCTGCAATGATGCAGTGCAGAATACGACAGCCGAGTCCATGATCAAGTGTACACAATGTGATGCCGTTTTCAGTACGAAGGGCGCCTATCGTCATCACTTCTCCAAAGTACATTACAGCAAGGAGGATAGCGAATTGAATGCTTTGGTTAGTGCTAGCAAGTCGCCTTCATCGCTAGCTTGCTCACCGAAATCGGCTGGTGCTTCGCCAAAGAGCTCATCGAAGAGTCCAGTGGGCGCAGGCAGCATGAGCGCGCCCATAATTAATCCGTTTAGCGATAGTTCACAATCAAAGTTCCTCAAATATACCGAATTGGCGAAGCAATTGTCATCGAAGAATGCATAATGTAGCACTTGGCGGCACTAGGAAGGTTATAGGAGTTCGTTCGGTGAGTTATCATGAATCGTGCGTACGTGTTTTAGCGAAATAAAGCGGCGTAATGTTTTTCAATTAATTTTTTGTGAGGCTTAGAGGACTAGCTATAACTTGTAAATATGTATACAAATATTACAACAAAGAATTTTGCGGAAATTTCAAAGAAAATATTATATTACAATAACCAGTAGCAGTAGTTGGCGCTCAACGACTTCGCTAGAATCATATTTTTTCGCTCAAAAAATTACAAATTTTAATTACGTGGATAAAATTATAAATTAGGTTAGAGATGCAATTTATATTTTTTTACAAAAAATTATCGTTAACTTACCGAAATTAATTACAAAAAATCATACTTTCAAAAAAATTTAAATTTACTTTAAAAATTTTGCTTATTCCGCTCATGTTTAAAAATATTTTTACTTTTCATTTCCCTTTTTACCCCAAAGAAAATCTAAAACCGTGGTCTGTTAGGCTCATTGACACTACTACGTTAAACTTATTAGGGTTAAGCATAAAATGAATTTGCCTATATACCAGAACTAGAGGCTCAGCTCAACCTTGAGTTATGTCGTTATATTAAGGGGTATTCTGGTCTAGAAGCATGAATTTCAGGTAATTTTTAAAGTGTCGTAAAAAAAAGGCAAATAATATTTTTACTATCCGTTTTTTTTATTAGTAAGTAAATTTTGCTATTATTTTCTGATCAAGATAATCTTCACCACTAACACACTTTTAAAAAGCAGTTTTGAAAAAAACTCGTCTAAAGTTTATGAACTCAAAAAGTTACGAAAAAAGAAATACTCTATGGTATTTTGTCAAAAGTGTGCTCAATAATGTACAAAAGATCCGAATAAAATTACTCAATCCATATTTGAGGAATTAATTCGCTAAAGAGTATTTTTTTACCTTGGAACCCTAACCCCTCCCTAAATATAACCTCAAATTTTTGGACAAATGCAAAATATTCTTAAAGAATTTTTTTTAGAGCAATTCTACTTCTGAAACCAATAAATGCTTGAACTTAAAAATTTCTCAAATAATGATTTTTAAATCTTAAACTCTCTTTCGAAGTTTTGGCGTTAACTTACGAATAATTTGACATCCAAAATTACCTTTTAGCTGTTATAAAGTTTTTTTTTCTTATGTATGTACATATATTCTTCTATTTCTTACACCTATATACTATGTATGTATATTACCGCGTAAAATTTCTAATTTAAAATATTTAGTTATATTTCCGTTCAAAAAACGATATTGCTTTAAATAAAATTTCAGAAAAGAATTTTTTCGTATTTTTTTATTTTGTATTTTGTATTATATTGTATTTTGTACTATATTTTCAATTTTAATTAGTTTTCTGTTAGTTACTAATTTCTTCAACTCTTCTTAATATATATTTTTTAACACTTTTCAGTTAAAAAATCAATGCTTACTTAATTTTTAACCGTTTTCGATTCAAAAAGTAGATGAGATTTCTATTACATTTTGGCTAAAAAATCACCATTTCCTTTTTCCTTAAACAAAATTTCTTTTCAAAAAATTATATTTAAATATAACTCTGTTTACTTTATATTTATTATATTTTCGTGGTTCTTATCATTAAAATGTTTAATGATTTTCCGCTCAAAATTCGCTATTTTTAAATGTCTTTGAAATGTTTTGATTCAAAAAACTTGTAAAACGCTAAATTTCTTTGTAATTAATGTTATTATTTTTAATATTAATTTATTTTTATTAATTGGCTACTTATTTAAAATTTCAATTGAAATATATTTTTTAAAACTTTTCAACTCAGAAATCGATATAAATAATTTAAAACGTTTCCTAAATTAATTTTAAAAAATATTTTTTGCGTAACAAAAGAAGTTTTTTCTGTTAAAAATTAATTTCTGTAAAAAAAGAATTCTGCACTGTCTAAAGAAAAAGTTCTTTTCTGTTAAAAAAAAAATAATTATTTTCTACTACACAATATTTTTTATTTAATTAAAAAATTTTTTTCAAATTTTCCAGTTGAAAAAATATTTTTTTCTATTCCAAAGAATTTTTTCTGTTCAAAAGGAGCTATACACTAAAAAATATCTGTTTTTAATATTTATCAATTTAGTTAATTTTTTTTATAAAATTAAAAGTACCTAGTATTTGCACATTTTTTATTATTATTTATATTTTCTGTGATTTCTTCTGTTAAAAATAAATTTCTGTAAAAAATATTTTCTGTTAACAAAATAAAAATTTTTCTACTCAAATAAAAAAATATTTTTATCTCATTATTTACCAATTTATTTTATTTTTTATTGTGTATTTAAAAAAATTTTCTGATTCATATTTATTTTTTAGTTTAATTCTATTAAATTCTCTGAACTCTTTACCTTTTTTCTGCCACTCAAACCAGCTAAGCGCAATTTTGTCAATTTAGCGTTTATAATAAAATATCACTAGTAATTGGTTTTATAAGCTAAAACTCGAGTTTCAAAGATTTTTTTTATTATGTTATATTTTATTTTATCTTACTTTACTCAATATTACTTTGCAACTAGTCTGTAAAGTTATTTTTTATTTTGTTTCAATTTTAAGTTTAATTTGAAAATGAATTTTGAATTTTTATTTTAAATATAATTTTAATTACACTTTATTATTATTATTATGTGTTTTTTTTTTGAAGAAGAAGAAAATATTTTTATTCAAATATTCATTCAAGAAGAAAAAATAATTTTACCCTAAAATAATTGAATAGGCTACATACATACATATATCAAAAATAAACTCGATCTCTACTGTTTGAACATTTTTCTAAATTTTTTTAAGGATGAGAGTCTAACAGTTCATATTGAATCATAAACACTTCCCATAACCCATTAGCATACTACTGAATAGCATTTTTTATAAATTATCGTGTGCAAAAAAACTATAAAATTGTTGAGAAGTCTCTACATAACAGTAACTGCCAGTTTGCAAAACAGTCCTTTCGAAGTAATCAGAGAAGGATCAAGAATTTTATGTTTTCCATTGGAAATCTCGGCAGCATTTTGTAAAATGGTTTGGGGTAGCCTTCATGCCCAACATCTAACATCAATAATAACAACCCAAACTCTTATGCCATATTTTTCTAACATACAAGTACATATTACATAAGTCCCTCGTTAAGGTAAAACAGAAATAACTTCAGAATTCTTAGATTAGATGCCTCCTCATGTGCTTTCACAGCTTTTTTTTAAACTACGACAGCATCTTTTTGTTTTTGCACACCGGCGGTAGCATCTAAATATATAGCAAATATAATAATATTTATTTTGCTACTCAATTATCATCAGTTTCATCAATTAAATCAATTTAAAAATGGTTTTCTGAAGCAACATCATACCTGAAAAATCTAACCAAAAGCAAACAATTTCCAAGCGCGTAAAACCGACGGCAAATTTGCAACACCACTGACTCAACACATGCTCATACAGCAACTATGTATATAAATTATGCAGTTTATTACATGTGTAGATATGCACATGCTTACACATACACGCTCTTGCGAGTATAACAAATAATACCGGTATTACGTCGAGCTGGTTAATAAGGTAATGACTTAGCTGCTCGAACATATGACACATAATTACACACATAAATAATTGCGCTGATAATATTACAATTTCCCTTACTGCATGCATACATATGGGTGTAAATACATATGTACCGCTATATAAATAAATGCATAAGTGCAGCTATGTATTACTTTATAAAAAACTAGACCTGTGGGAAAAGAATTTACCACGCCAACCCCGCCACCAGCGACACACAGCGGAGTCGTAGTTAAATATTAAAAATTGATTTGCGATCACATGCGATGCAGCCACTACAACAACACAACATAATACACCCACAACAACATAAACAAGGTCGCTAAACAGCGTCAATACAAGTTGACAGCGGTCTAAAGTGGGAGAAAACGTCAACAAAAGCAGAGCGTTGACAGACGCTCTTGAAAACAATGTGAGAGCGAGTTGACCATAGTGGGCTATGCTCTTTTGTTAATAAAAGAGTAGAATTGCGCGCTCAAAATCTGGCTGTAACGACTGCTCTTAACTGGCTCGCTTTCAATTTATATCAGAGAGCAGCTGCAAAAGCATGTCTCTTTATTTTATAAAAGCACAAATACTGAGTAACAGCTCTTTCAACAACGTCCAAAAAGCAGCAAAAAATCCGCTCTCAATAACACCTTGCTCAAATCCAAAAAAAGTTACAAACAAAATCACAACTCTTTGGCGCACAACACACACCAGCCATCCCTTTCTACTCGCCAGCATTGTTGTTGTATTCGACGACAGCAGTTCATCACTTTCGCGCAATGCATTCGCTTCGCTTTGTCATGCGCTTGGCAAGCGCATACGGGGCTCCGCTACTCTCAGCGGGATGGCCCATAGGAAGTGCATCAAAATTCAATTAATGTGCACCGCCACCGTTGGCTCCGCACACTCGCATATCTACACTCACACACACACTCACTTATAAGCTACCATTCGGTGCTGTCAGCATCAGCGCTGCCGTGTATTATGTCCGAGTTTGATGAAATGTTATCCGTCAAGCTTGCAACACGCACAAGTGCAAGTGAGATGTCAATACGAAGTGGCAACTCGTAGGATTGTCAGCCATTACCGTCACACTTGTTGGTCATTTAGAAATAAAAAGCAACAAAGCAATATTAGCAGACCACATAGTAGATTTGGTGTTGTATTTTATTTATTTCTAAACTTTTATTATGAGGCGGGGTGTAAAAGCGCTTTGCAAAAACCAGTATTTTCTTGAAAGCATTGAGCGCGTTATGAGCGTTAGCTTTGAGTGCAATTGTATGCGCATGAAATGAGTGAGTAGAATATTTGAGTGTTGCTCGAAATAGTTTGCTCCGTTGTTATTCGAAATAAATGGCGTTCGGTAGCCATAATTTCGCACACGTTTATGGTATTTAAGGCAATTTCGAAGTGCTGGTAGTTCTTTCAATATAAAATACATATGCATATACATATACATACATATATACATAAATAGGTCTTGGATTTCGTTCGTAGACGATCCATTCTTATTTGTATCACTTTACACTTTTATCTTACTTTAGTATAATAACTTCACTTCACATTTTTTTAAGCACAGCAAGTTCTGATCTTATCGATGTCACTTTTCGAACTTATTCTGCGAGGACATTGCGCCTAATTATTGCGCACCCCCTCATTGTTCTAAAAGTAGCTAACGGTTCCTACCTCTATTCTCTCAGTTTCTCTATTCCTGTTACTATGCTTATCTATAGTACCGTAATAATATATGTATATGCCGCCAATACGTCGCCTACTTCAAACGACGCTATGGCTCATACAGTTGTCTACAAAATATTAGCATTCCGACATGCGTATACACTGACACACAAAATACAAGTACCTACTACCGCTCCGACAAATATTTAAAAACAATAAAAAATAATTTGAAAAAAATTTCGAAATTTAAATAAAAATTTTCAGCACTACCCTTTAATACAAAAGTATTTAAAATATCTATGTATATAAAAAAAATCTTAGAAACTGACATCTCAAATTAGTGCCAAAATTCGATTTTTTCATTCAACGTACATAGTTCCCTTCAAGGGTGAGATACTGATTATAACGACCCTACAAGTTTTCGATACCATTTTTGCAGTACTATTTGTTCTTTCCTTCAAAATAGACTTCAGTTTCGGCGAATCGACGTTTTCATTCGACAAAAATTTCTTCCCAGCGAGCATTCAATTGAGTTCTGAGGTCAGGAAAGAGTAATTGCGGACCAGATCTGGCGAATACAGTGGCTGTGGAAGCTAATCGAAGTCCAGTTCATGGATTTTTGCCATCGTTTTTACCGAATTGTGACACGGTGTATAGTCTTGGTGAAGCAGCACTTTCTTTTCCTTCAAATTGTTTGGTGATTTCGTCCTTCAAACGGTCAAATAACGCTTATAATAGTCGCTGTTTATAGACTTTTCTTTATCAAGGTAACAATAAAAATTATTCCATACACATCCCATTAAGACGCCATATCCTTGTCTGTGGACTGTTCCGTTTATTCACGCTTTGGAGCAGTTTCATGATGTGTAGTCCACTCGGATGTCTGTCCATTGGACTTCGAAGTGAAAAGATGGAACTTTCATCCATTGCCACATATCGACGCAAAAACATAGGTTTATTACGCTTGAACATCTCCAAACACTGCTCCACATCATCAACTCGTTTTTGTTTATGGACAAAAGTGAGCTCAGACGGCATTCACTTGGCACAGAGCTTACTCACACCCAAATATTCGTGAATGATATACTTGTACATACATATGTATATGTATGTACATACATGTTCAGTTGATACATATGTACATATCTTTAGAGTAAGCGCTATCTTGAACAACTTATATTTATAATCATCCAAAATCATTTTGTGGACTTTTTTGATGTTTTTGTTTTGTCGGTAACAACGTTTTCTGGGCATCCACTTCGTTCATTGTCTTCGGTACCATACTACCAATTTACAGAATTTATTAATTTCTGCTCGCTTTCCTTGATCTCGTTAATGATGTCTATGAAGACCTTCGAAAAATTATCTGGGTGGCGACAAGATTTGTACGCTTAAAATTATCCGGCATACAAAAACAGTTTTTGGAATCAATTTGTACTTCACAATGAATAACCGGGATATAACCTCTTAAAACATTATTCAATTCAATAGAAAAAATTTCCTTTCCAAATCACTGTAATATTGTGGCTATAGACTGGTCTTACCCGCAGAGATTAATACTGACGATTTTTCAATGGTTACGAACAGAACTTAGTACCTTATAAAAGGTGATGCATTTCGATGCTGCCGACTTTTTTAAGGAAAGACACAGAAACTTCAAATTTAATGTGGAATGTTTATTATCAATTGAAAGACCATTTGGCATTTATTTTCTGACTGATTTTCTGATAACTGGTAAATGAGACGCGTGATATTTTGCTTAAAGGCGTGAATAGAAGCGAGATTGTTCGCATAGACGTTAGACTTTACATAGCCCCACTGGAAAAAGTCTAACGGTGTGATATTACACGATCTTTGGTGGCCAATAAACCAGTCCAAAACGTGAACTTATTTACTCACCGGAGTGTCCTATCAATAAGTCAATTGATTGATGCGATACGTGGGAAGTAACAGCGTCTTATTGAAACCAAATGGTGCCGAGATCACGAGCTTCAATTTCAAGCATCAAATAGTCAGTTATCATGGCACGATAAGGGTCGCCATTGACAGTTACGTTGTCACTGGCAACATTTTTAAAGAAATATGGACCGAAATATCCACCGGCCCATAAACCGTAAAGTACCTCTACTTTTATCACTTGTTACATATTCAACTCGAGAGACTCTTACAAAGAAACTCAAATATGATTATTTTTTTTTAAGTTAAAGTATCATAAAATCGTCAAATTATTTACTGAAAATTGATCCTGATAATTTTTTATTAATTTAGTTATTTATTTATCTTTTTTTAATTTAATTAAAAATTTTCTCAGTGTTCAAGCATTGCATCTCTTTCCTTTATAAACATACCCAGTAAATCCATTATAGAAATGTTTATACATACATACATATGTATATACTTGTAAATATTTGCAAACATTATTTTTTTTTTAACTAAAAGCCGAAACAAGAATTTTTAAAAGGCACTCTTTCAGCCACATACCTAACTCAAAAAGTATACGATTTTAAGCCAAAGTTCATTATAAACTATTTAGTATTTACAAAAGCAAAAATATTTCGGAAAATATATATACCTAAAAAACAAATTACGCAACTCTCAGCATAAATAAAGTGAATTTTTTTTTTTTCAAAAATAATGCCTTTCGAAAATTTACTAAATATATAAACAAAATGTAATAATGATGTATACGTAAAAATTAACATTTAACCTCATTTTAAGCAAATAAAAATTCAAATTTCGGCTGAAAACACAATCTAATTGATGAATGATGTTAAAAGGGATAAAATAAATTACAGTGGAGAGAAAGAAAATAAAATACGACAATGCAAAATTTAAGTAAAATAAAATAAAATTCGAAAAAAAATTAAATAAAATTAATTCATGAAAAAAGTACAGAGAAAAAATTTAAAAAAATATTACCAGCAAACTGAATGTAACGCACATTAGGGTGGCACAATTTCTATGCAAATTTAAAATTTTATAAACAAAATTGTTTGCATAAAAGTTAATTTTAAATCAACACATTTCTATATTGAATTAAAATATAAATTGTTTAATTAAATTACTTGTATATATTTTTAAATTAAATAGTACCAAAATTTTTAGAAAATGTTGAATGAAAATTAACCTTGAGAATATTTTTTGCAATTAATAAAGAAAAGCAAAATTTAAAGAGCGCATAAATACATTAGGGTGAAACTTATTTTTTTATAATTTAAATTTTTTAACCAAAAAGTTTTGTTAAAAAAAATGTTATTTTGAATTATATAAATTATATTAACTATTTGTTGCAGCGATAATGATAAAATCGAGTATTTAAATATTTTGAATTTTTTAATTCATTTAAATTTTTTTAATTTATTTTATTTTATAGTATATTATTTACTTTCCACTTCCCCATTAATTTGAATTTGAAAAATATAGTTAATTATTTAAAGGAATATTTAGACTTAAAAAACCCGTATTTTCGATACAATTCCGAAAATTATTATTAAGGTTAGATTTTTTTATTGTGCTTTATTTTTGCTAACAATAAGTACTATCACCCTTTTTTGCAATAAAAAAAAATTCTATAAAATAATAACTAGGACCGCCCTAATGTGTATACAACTCCATATAAAACATGTCAAAAGTATTTATAATAAAAAATATAAATATACACAGGCAATAACCGTAAATGCATCCATACAGACATTCATACATACAGACATACATACATACATATACATATATGTATATATTTATGCCTCTCAAGACTATTGTGCCAAATAAACACTTTCTGTGTACATATAAAAATGGGCATAAATTTGTGACTACATACATAAGTGAGCATATAAATACCAAGCAAATAATACAACTAAAGCTGATAACAAGATTTTATAAATTGTAGCACAAAAAAAATAAAAATTCAGTATACCAATACGAAGCTATAAGCTTAAGCTTAAGCATACTTGAATATGTACTTATACGTATTACATACGGTATATTACGAAGAATTGAAAATGCAATGAATACCAAAAACTTGCGGTACTTTAAATTTAGAAAAACTAAAAAATTATAAAAAATAATATTTAAAAAAATATTTGCAGAATATTACAAAAATATATTTAAAATAAATTATTAAGTTTTTCTTTCAGTTTTATTCATTAAACCAATATTTTTGCAAGAATATTTTCTTATTTTCTTTGAAAAAAAATTTTTTTTTTTCATTACAAAACCATTGAAATTTTTGAAAAATTAAAAAAAATTATTAATTATTTACTTTCAATTTCATTCAAAAAAAAATATTTGAAAAAAAAAAAAAATTAAAAAATTAAAAAAAATTTAAATTAATAAATTATTTATTTTTAATTAAAAAAATTGATAATTTTGAAAAAATATATTTTAAAAAAATTTAAAAAGATTTAAAAAAGCAATATTAATTTTTCATTATTATTTTCAAATTAAAAACAATTGAAAGTTTTGAAAAAATTAAAAAAAAAAATTATTAATTATTTACTTTCAATTTCATTCAAAAAAAAATATTTGAAAAAAATTAAAAAAAATTTAAAAAATTTAATTAATAATTATTTATTTTTTTCATTCAAAAACATTTGAAAAAAAATATATTACAAAAAGTTAAAAAAAAGGTTTAAAAAACAATATTAACTTTTTAATATTATTTTCATTCTTTAGAAAAAAATATATGAAAAAAAAATTAAAAAGAAAAGATTTAAAAAATATTTATTAATTTTTTATTACCACTAATTTAAAAAAAAAAAAAAATTTGAAAAAATATCTGGCAAAAAAAATATTTGCAGAATATACATATATGTACATATTTGCAAAATAATAAAAAAGAATTTTTTTAAATTAATTAATAATTTTTATTATTTTTTCCCAAATTTAATTTCTGCAAGTACATGAAACAAACTAAGTAGCAATTGTACTTCTTTACTGTACTGTAGACAGTTACTCGAAGCAAAATCAAAAATAACAATACAAACAAAGCAACATATGTATACGCAAGATGATACCTAATCTATACCAACAATTAAAAATTTAAAATAAATTATAAAATATATTAAAAACTATACGAAAATGTTTAACACTAACACATATACACATAAACTAAGTATTTATAAACTTAATATAAAAATTTTAAAATTTTATGAATACATAATAGATGTATGTAAAACATAAATTAGAACCGTGTAGCAGGCAACTTAATGTGTATACTAACTAGTACTTAGTCATAATATAAGCGCACACATATACACACATACACTTATGCATATAAATAGCAACTTAATTAATTAAGCAACGCGTGTAAGTGTAAACAGTTGTATAATTATTATTTTTGTGATATTATTTTTAAATAAACTTAAACTAAGTTAATTAATTAAATGCTATGTCTTTAATTATGCTTAAACTATTAATATTAATATGTTTACTATACAAATATATTTGTGTAAATAATTATGTAACATGCACGCAAGTGTATTTTAAAGCAGGCTGTTGCATTTGTGTGCGTGGATTATGCAACAGTCGATGTTTTAGTGTCCTGTAAGCGCTTTTCCAACGCAAATAAATTGTTTATGTATACACACATTATTATTAACTAAGTACTATATGTAAGCGTAAGTACATAAATATCAGATTATGAATCAATAAATTAAATTAAATAAAATGTCAAGCAACAAATAAAGTTGTGCATTTCAAAATATAAAAAAATGCGTTTTTATTAAAATTTAAAACGAAATAAATTGGATGAAGAGGTAAGTACTTAGTAGAGTGTTTCTTAGATGCTGGTCAATTGCCGAGACGAATAGCTTTCAAATCAGTTATCAAAATAAATAAAATGTATTTTATTATAGTCATATGGTTTTCAATAGCGAATAACATGGATGTAATTTAATGGTATGGCCAAAAGTTTATTATAAAAATAAGGTTGTTTACCAAAATGAGCGACTTAACATAACCGCACATAACCGTAGAGCTGTTAATCGGGTTAAATCGCATTGCTCACCAAATGTCCTCTAATTAAGGTACAAAAAAGTTATTAATTATGGCTACATAGCGTTATTCATTGACTCTAACATAATGACCGTCTTTATTTTTGAAGAAAATGCCCATTAGACACACCAAACAGTGACTTTTTGAGGATGAAACGGTTCAACATCAATCCAACTGTGAAAATTTTCTATGATAACGTACCCATTCAACCAAAAGTGAGCTGCATCGCTGAACAAATTTTTATAGTGATAATCAGCATCTGTGGCCATCTCGCGTTGGGCCCATCCCTCGAACGTGCATCGCATTTCTTTGGCTTCAATTCTTGCAGGAGATGGATTTTGTAAGCCCGCAAACCATGTTCCTTCTGCAAAATCTTCCAGAAAGTGGATGGAAAAGCTTCAATTCATACAATTCTTCAATTCACCAAAATCCAAAGTATGGCAAATAAGTAGTTTTGCATGGTGATTTTCTGGTCTGAATAGAATTGCACAGCAATAGAGGCAATAGTTATTTCTATTGTAACTTACCTTATTTAGCAAAACTTCTTTTTTCTAAGATTCGTATTGTAAGAAGCCGGAGGGTTCCATAAAAACCTGCACTCTAAATAAAATGATTAGAATTTGAAATTGGTTTCAAAACCTCAAAAAATTACTAACATTTTCCGAAGCTTGGCTGAATAGTAAGAGGGCATCTGCCTCAAGAACGGAATCATCAATATAAATTATTTGTTGAGACCAACAGACTTTTAAATGGTACTAGATCCAAATTTATAAGTAGTTTATTGTGCATTAGATTAAGATACATATGATTAATGATGCCAGAATACATACTTCGTATCCGTGAGATATCTCCTTCCCTTTTTTACTAACAACTAAACAAGCAGAATTCTGTATATGTAGTATGAACTATCAATTTTCCTGGCTAAAAAAGAAACAACTAAGTATTTTTTATAAATAAAAACTTGGAAAGACCTTTTAGAAAATCCACAAAACAAGAGTGGAACGAAGTTCGCCTTAGCATCCACTAGGTTTCACAAGCCATCAATGAAATATGTTCTACTGAAAGCTGAAACAAAAAATTATGGTTATAAAATCGCGATATGCTGATGTAGCTATGATATCTTCTTCTTCTTAATTGGCGTAGACACCGCTTACGCGATTATAGCCGAGTTAAACACAGCGCGCCAGTCATTTCTTCTTTCGCTTCTATTCCAAGCGAAGCCAGGTCCTTCTCCACTTGGTCCTTCCAACGGAGTGGAGGTCTTCCTCTTCCTCTGCTTCCCCCGGCGGGTACTGCGTCGAATACTTTCAGAGCTGGAGTGTTTTCGTCCATCCGGACAACAAGTCCTAGCCAGCGTAGCCGCTGTCTTTTAATTCGCTGAACTATGTCAATGTCGTCGTATATCTCGTACAGCTCATCGTTCCATCGAATGCGATATTCGCCGTGGCCAATGCGCAAAGGACCATAAAGTGGAGGATGGAGTCATGTGTAGAAGTTCACGAAAGTGAGGAAAGTTCTCTGATCGCCATTCACTTGGGAGTGGCCAGATACGATTCTTTTACACATGGCTCAAGCAGCTCTTTTGACGACGACCATGGCTATGATATACAAAAGGTAAAATGCTGATTGCATTAAAATAAGAGCTATTTAACTGATTATTTTAGACAATCATTATGCTCTCGCAATATTTTGGAACATAGCAAGATATATTATTTTGTTCTAACCGTTATTTATAACACTTGAAATCCCTCGAGACAGATGTATGATATATGTATGTATTTTATGGGTGTATAAAGTATCAGGATGGCAAGATGAGTTCGAAGAAGTTCGTTTTGTAGCCCGAATTGGACACACTCAGTTGTGAGATGAGAGACCGGTAAGTGCTTTAACTAAACCTCAAATCAAGACACAGAACTGTTATTTGGTATAGAGCATAATTATATGAAATGGCAGCTGCAGTTTAAAACATTTTAAAAAGTGTGCGTGGACCCATCTATAATAAGTTTAAAGTACATATCTCACAAACCATTGAAGCTATATCATTTAAACTTGCTTAGGACAAATGTTTTGCCTCAGACAGCGTGAAAATGGGTGGAAGTATTTTCACTTCTCAAATAAAGTTTATGTTGTAAGCTAGTAAAACTGTTATAATCCAATAAATAATTATATCAGAAGCACACATTTTTAGAGTTAGTTGGTACTTAAGGAACTGTTTAACCAATTTCAGCAAAATTCGGTACTTTATACGTTATATTTGTATTATTATGTTGCAGTGTGAAAACACGCTATATTTTCAAGTCACCAGATTCCGAAACTGTGCACCTTAGTACCTAAGACTGACTTTTAACCGGAAAGGTTGATAAAACTGTGAGGCACCTCAATGAAAGTGAAATATCATCTTTTTCTGGTAGATCCTCCACTGTAGCAACAGAATTTATTGTCGATAGAATGATCTATGATCGAGCAGAAATGAAAAAACTCGGTTTTTGATCAGATGAAAAAGTTAGTAAGTCATTGTATAAAAAAATACATTGTGACAAAAAAGTATCCGCAAATTATAAATTAAATGGAAAATATTTAATTATTCATCAATATTTATTTTGTCGCCTTCAAAGTAATCCCCACCAGATGTAATACACTTACGGCAACGATTTTTCGAGTCCTCGAAACACTTTTCATAAGCGCTTTTGGGATGGACTCAGCTCCTTCAGCGAATTAAGTTTTATCTCTTCTATCGGAAAACGGGGTCCACGGAGCGGCAATTTCAAAATTTCAAATCTGGTGAATACAGAAGGTATTCATTGCATTTTTGGCTTTATTTCAGTCACAATCGTACTCTTTTTAAAAAAAAATCAACTTTATCGAGATAAGTAGAACAAGAACGCGTTTCATACCCAAAATCGGTGGAATGGTCTCACGAAAGAAGTCGAGCTTTCCTGCCATCTTTTTAATACTTGCCTGACGATTTTCAAACGCCTTATCCTTCATTTTTTTAATATACTTTATTCGTAAGTAGCAATGTATAAAGATCTTTATCTTGATTTTGTTCCATCAGTTTAATTAACTACAAAATGCTATAGTGTTCCGATCCAAACAAATTATTCGAAAGTTGTAGCGTTGTGCAAAATTTCGTGAAGATACCTTATCAAATAAAAAAGTTTTTTTTTATATGTACAAGCACTTGAGTTTGATCGGACTGTTTAGATGGCAGCTACATCCTATGGTGATCCAATATCGATCATTTGAGCCTAGAAAAAGTAAAAGCACAATTGACTCCAAAATCATTCAATTTTTTTCGAAATATAACGTCTCGTTCGACAATGCTTTCCGACTACCAGAATATTATATTATTACTGGCGCTGAGTCCGAATATCGGGGCAATGGTGAGCCGAATCCGGAACAAGCTTTAACGTGGTTGTCAGGTCAAAAATCAAGTTGACTATATGTTGGCAGTTTTCTTCGATTATCGAGGTATGCTGCACTCTGAATTCCTTCCCACCGGCCAAACTGTCAACAAGGAATATTATATGAGTGTTATGCGTCGTTTGCGCGAAGCTATTCGTAAAAAGAGGCTAGAATTATGGGCTGACAATTCTTGGCTTTTGCACCACAATAATGCACCATCGCATACCTTACTGATTCTTCGAGAGTTTTTGCCAAATTATCAACCAATATCGTGTCGCAACCACCATATTCGCCTGATTTATCTCTGTCTGACTTCTGGCTATTCAGCAAACTCAAACTACAGCTCCGAGTAAACCGTTCTTAGTCAATTGAAGACATTAAACGTGAAGCGCTAAGCGCATTCAAGGCTATTCCGAAAGTTGACTTTAACTGTTTCGAGGATTGGAAAAAACGTTTGCAAAAGTGCATTGGGGCCAAGGGGGATTACTTTAAGGGGCGACACAGATTTTGACGAATAAATTAAGAGTTTTAAAATAATGAATAGAACCTTACTATTGTTGGTTCATAGTTGTATAACCTAATCTAACCTATAGTAGTACCATACATAAACTTTATAGGGCTTTGGACGTTTCCAGTTGGGTGTTATTAACTTCGTGGCATACCCTGTTTAGTGTATAATTATATAATTGATTAAAAATGGCGGCAGATTAAGGTAGTAGTCTGGTAACTTATGCCTATTTTTATGACTTCTTTGTAGAGTGGTTTTTTATTGGAAAATAAAAATTAATTATCTTGAATATTTTCATTATTGAAAATATAAAAAAAAATTTTACTTTATTACTATTATTATTGTCACTCGAAGTTGGAACCTCAAGAAAAATGCACGTGGGTGGCCCGGTTGATTTTGGCTCTTGATGTTATCTGAAATCAAATATTGTTGATTATTCTTAATCTATAGACATGTCATTCTGGTCGGAAATACCGAAGTTAAATTTCAAGGGTAAATAACAAAATGGCGGACTTTGAAAAAAAGTCCTTTTATTTTAGCAAAGAAAGGGTTGTAAAATAAAAAGTTAGGGGTAAAAAAAATTCTCGTTAGTACCGACGAGAACTATAAGTGTGTAGAATAGCCTGTTAAAGTTTGGCTCGGGCTGACCAGAAAAACAATTTTTTGAGAAAAACGCGTTTAAATTAAACAACCTTAAAAGTTGGACTTCGAGGTGCTCAAGGGAACTCCTTATAACTGGCGAAATATTTCGAATTTCTGTCTGAAATTTTCACAGTACATTCTCAAGATATTGTACTTTCAAATAAAGCAAAAAAAATTTCGATTTTTTGAGCCCAAGTTACCAGACTACTACTTTAATGCATTTCTGGAAACATTAGGTTATTTTTGAATGTTTTGTCGATGTTGAAGACTTTTTCATACTAATAACGGTTTTTTATACACACTCATGCTTATAGTATGGGAGTGTTAAGAGGTGTTAGTTTAGTCAAACATAAAAGCAACGCAGGAACACAAATGACTACTAAGAACTGAACTTACTTAAGCTAGCAACTCGAAGATTGGCATGAATATCTACAAAATCTACAAAACCCAGCAAGCTCCTCCCCCAGCGCTCAATTAAAACGAATACAATATTAGTAAAGTGTACAATAGTACAAATTTATGTTGATACACCCACACATGCAAAATTATAAACTGACAACAAAAACAAAATTACTTGAGGGATGGCAAAAAGTAAAAGTGGCTTTTTATTTTATTTCAATGCGAGCGAAATGAGCGAATATGTGGTTAATGTTTGTATATATGTATGTGTAGGCATATATATAAATATGTATGTGTGTGTTTGTTTACCCCCTTCGCCAGCGTTAAAAGGGAAGCATCGTTGGTTTGGCAGCAAAAATAGCTGTAAATGTGATAAAATATCTACTTTTCAGTGTGCCGCTGCGCCTTCTTAATGAGATACAAGCACATAAATTCCAGCAAGTGTCATGTTTCGCACATTACGCTTTTTTGATAAGCTCGAAACTCTCGTGTGGCACACACGCACGCACACACATACGAGTATGATTTTCTTTGCGTACGTGTATGAGTATGGAAGTTATAGGACGAGCCAACGCTCGAGGCGATGACGGCAAAATCAAATTTATTTACCAAAGTGTCATATAGCAACAAATAGTATAGCTTTCCGCCAGCACACACGCATATACATACATATGCACATGTGTGTAAGTATGAGGTATAACTTTTGCGTATACATATGTGTATATACATATGTATGCATATGCACGCAACCGTACCTTACTTCAAGAACTAATGAAATGGGTTAAATTAGAGAAGCTTCCACCGTTACATGGAGAAAATGACATAGAGATAAGATGACGACGACGACTCTGACTCCGACGTCAACGACGACCCACATGAGCGATCCTTAAGCTTAACATTTACATATGCGGATGCACATAAATTTGTATATAGGATGTATTTAAGGTAATTTACACACACACACACATACACACACTCACCCATACATACTAACATATGCGCCAATTGGTGTTAGATCGTCTTTATATGAGTATTTAAATACGTGTACCGTTACCTTTTGTTTAGCAGTGCCGTCTGAGGTGCACATACACACACTCATATACACCTGAGTACATATGTATGTATGTATTTATATGTGAGTTGTGATGTGAGTATATGTTTTGCTTAAGGAACTTGGCAGTGAGAGTTAAGAAACTTGTTAGTGGGCGTTGTGTTGTCCCTCAACTTGTGGGTGCTCGGCAAATGGCATATCAGTTAGCTGTATGACGGCTGCAAAATTTATGGCGTATGAGGATGAAAAGTTTTGTCGCATTGCAATATACTTTTTTTTTGTTTCTATTTGTCATTACACGTATTTAGCTCGCTGCGAAGGTATGATTGGGGTATATACGCTGATATTTAGACATTATTTCAAATATTATATGTCCATATAAGTATATGCAGAGGCACATATCTATACCTTCTAATATCTACATTTCGATCTACATCAATTATCAAACACATTCATAAGTACATACGTACCATATATGTTTGTATATTATTTACCAATCAAATACGGAGCAAACGAAAGTTTGAAAAATAGAAATGGCTGCTGGCGCACTGAGACTGGCTATACTAGAAGTGTATATACTATGTACATATGTATGTATGTGTTGAAAATAGCAAGTTTTTTGAGTAGCTTAATTTCAAAGAATATTGTAAATTAATTTAATAGTAGCAGCTCAAGATGATTTTAACGAATTTTCTACTTAAGGGGGGTATTCTCCTGAAATCACTTCGAAAAATCGATTTTTTTTTATTTTTATTTTGATAGTAAAACCTATTGAAAACATGCTGTGAAAAATTCAGACCGAAATTCATAGTATTTGATAAGTTACAGCTCATAGTCGCCGACGTGTCGTAAGATACTATCTACCAGGCGCCATGACAAGTCTGCAGCTGCTACGTTTCTAAACGCATTTTTCTCGAACCATCATTTTCTGAAACTGTCATGGTCCTAAAAAAAAAGTATTCAACCGATTGCTTTAAAATTTACATACGTTCTTCCGCTCATTTATAGTTATCGTCCCTACCAGAATTGCTTATTTTCGAAAATATTTTATTATTTTTTTAAACGATTTTTAACGAAAAAAAAACAAGATTTTCGTGACTTTTTTTGTAGTTCGACATTTTTTTTTAATGAAATTGATTATATTTGGTAGAGACGATAGCCGCAGAACTACTGAATAATAATTCATTCGATTTTTTATTTCAGACAACATGAACAGCCGCTATTACCATGACCAGTGAACTACTTTGATTTAAAAAAAATATATTAAAAATGTAAAAAAACGAAACATTTTTTTTTGTACATTTCAAAATACAAATAAAAATATATTAAAAAATTAAAATGATTGAATTTTGTTGTCGCATAAAAAAAAATTTCCTAAAAAGTGGAAAAATGTATGCGTTCACATGAGAGTACCCCCTTAAATTTCTCAATTAATAGGATTTTAATACTAGTATATCTATAACTAGTATGAAAAGACTAAGTTCTTGTATAACAGTAAATTTTAAATTCTCGAAATTTGCAAAGATCGAAACCGAGGAAATACCTTCAAGTATTAACAATTGGAACTTATTTGTTCAGTATAAATTCACGATTCATAGTTTAATAGCTATTATAATATAGGGTGGTCCATTTCGTAGGCCCTACATTTTTAAAGAAAAAAATCAGATACTTCAAATTTAATATGGAATGTTTATTATCATTCGAAAGAAAAATTTTTGAGATTTTTTTAGACGATTATCTCTTTCAAACGTTGGCCGCGGTTTCGTCTCAGCTGATTCATCCGCTGAGTTCAATTTCCGCAACTGGTTCGAGCATTTCTACTGGGAACTGGCAAATGACACTCGTGAATCGTCCTCATAGACTTTAGACTTTACATATCAGGAAAAAGTCTAACGGTGCGATATCACACGATCTTGGTGGCCAATCGGTCGTACGAAAATGTTAAATTAACTGCTCACCGAAGTTTTCTCTTTAGAAATCCAATGATTGATGTGATAAGTGACGCCGCACAGTGGTGCCAGAGCGGAAAAAAGGATTTTTTTATCATTCCAAACTTGTACCATCTTTCCAATTTAAGCTAAGAACTAATCAAATAACATTGTCCGAATACTTGGGCTTGATATATTCAATGGTTTTTTGTTGGGAGAGCTTCAAAGTCCAACAAAGTATCAACGCAAAGTTACTCAGAAAAATGTGATGAATATTGCAAAGGTTAAAACTCAAAAGTTAACTATAAAATACCAATTGTAAAGTTTCTATTTATTAAAACCAATGTTATAGATGTGATTTACATCATCAAATGTATACTTTCTTTTTCAAGATTTTTTTAATATGGTCCAAAAAATTCATATATTTCACAACTTCAACAGAATATAACTATTGTGCGCAGGAGCGCGCAGGTAAGCCACTTACACAAAATAAACTTTAAAATCTCCTTAATCGATAGAAAAAAAATCAGCTGCCATTAGCTGCCAATTCATGAGTAATTAGCATTTTAATCTACTACAACTAACTGTGATAACAGCGAAAATATTGCAACTTTTGTGATTATATTATATGGGAGATGGGCGTAATTGTGGGCGGATTTGCTTCATTTTTTCTGGACAAGCTTATATTTACAAAATATTGCACGGTAGAAAATTTTGTTACTGTAGGATGATTTTTGATTTTTGTGTTATATGGGAGGTGGGCGTGGTTGTGGGCGGATTTTAACAAAATTTTTTTTTTTCATATAATTTGGCAATATGAGAGATGTGTGCCAAATTTCAAAGCCCTACCTCGATTCCTTCTATTTTTTGCCGCGGATTGTATGAAGCGGCACCACTGTGCGCCGTCTTGTTGAAACCAAATGTCGCCGTGATCACGAGCTTCAATGACCAGGACGGTTACGTTCTCACCGACATCATTTTTGAAGAAATATAGACCGATGATTTCACCCACCCTAAAACGACACGAAACCGTTGTTTCTTTTTTTTTTGTTTTGTGTATGAAATGACAGCTCTTGAATACAGCCAGAAATGAGTCTCATCGTTGAACAAAATTTGACTCAAAAACGTCGGATCTTCTTGAAACTTTTCAAGAGCCTATAGAGCGGAGCGATGTCTCTGTCAGTCTGAGTTGCTGCGAACGGCGCAGAATCGGCTTCCCAATTTGAGGAATTGAGACTGTCTCAAGCAACAAAGTGGCGGATTTTGAGTAAGGATTTGTTCTGGTATCATTATAAAAATGTTCTCACTCAAGAACTGAAGCCATTGAACCATCGTAAACGTAGTGAATTTGCTGATTTTGGCTTGAAACAACTTGAAAACAGTAACAATTTATTCATGAAAATCAAGAGTAGTGCAGTGAATAAACATTCTGGTGCAAAGAAAATCCATAAACTATGCATGAACAAGCATTACTGTGAATGGACAGCGGTATAGATCGAAGATAACCAATTTTTTTTACCGCAATTGGGAAAAGTTGATCTTGACAACTTCTGGTTCAAGCAAAACTCTCTTCAAGCTTTAGAAGTCAATATAGAACGTGCTGTTCATGACAAACGACTTGATTTAGTGCTAAAAGTACACGAAAATTGAGTTCATCAAATTCGTGCCTGTAAAAGAAATCGTATATTCAGAATTCAATTAGATTGGTTTTTTTTTTAAGAAACACTGTACAAATCAATGCTCAGACCTATCTGATCGTAAGGAATTTAATTTTGAGCTCAGCCGATTTTAATTTTAAATATATTAGAAATATTTAGTACTCGTTGCCTCTCTCGTTTGGAGAACTATGATAACGCACTAGCGATCCAACTGCTGGAAAATAGTCAACAATGTGGAAGACTAAAAAAGTATCATCAAAACAACCGAAATTTTGGAAAGAAATCAACTTTTTTTCAAACCCCGCCATGTTATGAATTTTTAATTATTTCAGCCATAGGTCATTCTTTCGTCTACGGAGAACGCCGGAACCACTTCAGCAGTGGAATATAATTTTTATTGCGTGCAACACGAAAAACATTCAATTCTTTTCTTAAAAAATCTTGCTGCACCTTCTTAAAAATGTTTATTAAATTATACCCTTAAATACCTTTTTAGATAATTAGCATTGTAAAGAGACTTTGACCTTGGTTTTAAGTGCACGCCGCGTAATCCTCACTTATATTAATAGATAGAACTTATAATTATCGTAAGCTTCAATACTTTTGTATAAAATGAGATTTTATATACCAAAAATTCTTGTATATACAAGTATTTATGTATGTATATAGTACTGCAGAATATTATATACATATATACATATATATATTTACACGCATTAATAAATCCACAAAAGTAAGTAGTACAAACGTAAATCTCACACACGCCAAGGATATTTTATGCTCGCGTCCTTGCCACGTGCTTTGTTGCTGTCATTGCTGGCTTTCACTGTACGTGTACTCGTATGTGTGTGTGAGACTGTATGTGACGCTGAACATATACAACATGGCGGCTGTAGAACTGCATAAATGCAAACAGTGACTGTAGTTACGGCTGGCTGCTGGATACACCTTCTCCTCGTGACAGATGGACAAAGGATGAGTGTGTGTATGTAAGCGACACGTGCAAGGGCTGCAGCGAGCTTGTGGGATAGTAAAACGGAATGTTGTTGTTTCAGTTATATTTGTTGTGATTGTTGCTTTTGTTACTGCTCTTGCTTTTCTTGTTGTTGTTGGCATACTTTCACATCCAACAGGAGTCTGCGCCTTCTTGATCTATGAAAGCTCAAGTAAAATGCTTTTTGTGCGCAGCCTCATAGGTCCACCAACCCAGCATGGTCGCATTGAGAATTTATGGTTTTTAGTGCTTTTTGTGTCTTTTGCGCTCTTGCGCCTTTGCCTTTGGTTTTGCTTTGCTTTGCCATTGCCTTGCAACGTCACAAGTTTTGCTCACTTTTTTCCGGCTTTCGATGTTGTCTTTTTATATTTTTTGATGACAAAGTTGACGTCGACGATGCACAAGCAATGTGCTGATATGTTGCAATGTATGTATGTATGTATGTATGTGTACGGGTGTATGTGTGTGTGTGTTAGATGTAGTTACTACGCCATTTTTGCTTTGTTTTGCTATTTATGGATTTTCATTGGCTCGACGCCGTCGCGTGTTTGGCAAATGTTGCCGCTGTTGCCGCTACAACAATAACGCTACTGGCGCTACAACAATAACAAAAACAATAAGACAACAACAAGAGAAACAACCGTAAACTACTGCAACAACTGTAATTTGTAGCTGCTGCATACCCCAGCTATACAACAACAACAATAATGACAACAACAGCAACAACAACAATATAGGTAACAACAACTATAGAAAAGTAATAGCAACACTAATGTAACAACAACAAAAACAACAACAACATATTTAACAACAACAACAAAAGAAACTTTACATCCCATCCGCACAACAACAACAACACTTCACATCCACCACGTCTGCAGTGCGAGAGTGAGACGAGCTTCGAGTCCCAACAGCAGCAGCAGTGCTCTCGGTTAGTGGCGCACAACTCAGCGCGCCCCAAAAGCGAGACGAGGATGCACTGAAGCGTTGCGTTGTCAAAACGCAAATGATTTATTGAACTGACAGCCGAGAATTTTGTCGAGTCGACTCCACTCGGAGACATGAGACGAGCAGCAAACTGCTTGCTATCACTACCACTACAACTACACCAACAACTACAACTTTAACTTTAACAATAGCAACAACTATGATGTACAGCCGTTGGTTGCTGCCACTGCTGCATGTACATAATATAGTATGCATGTATGTATGTATGTGTGTATACATAGGCACATCCATTCGATCCTTGCACGGCTGCTAGCCCGCTCAAGAGCTTTAGCATCTTCGTGCTTTAAGCGATATTTCACCGTTATACCACCACCACCACCCACTTGGTAAGCGCTAAAGCTAAAGCAGGCACAGCATAGGGCGTAGCATTCCCACACACACACACAGACACACAAACACACACATAAAAGTGTAGTGAGCCAAGCGCAGCACATTGCAAGAAATGCCACTGAAGTGAAATGAAGTTTTGATTTAGTTCGAAATTTTTATCAACGAAAGAAATGCACGCGCACTGATTCTTCTTCCACATAAATCACAATGCAGCGCGTTGTTCTTGATGTGGGGAGGATCTTTCGTTTCGTTTGTAATGGAAGTTTGATTTATGCTGCAGCTGCCATTGCCGCCATTCGTACAGTTGTGTGAATCCACCAAAAAATTAAAAAAAAAAAACACATGAGAAGTTGGTGCCAATGCTAAGGATCACATTCAATAAGCAACACAACACAACGAGCTAATGGCCTTCGAGGATGGACTCGTGGTGAAAATGAAGAAAAGGATGGTGAGCAAAGGCAAGTCGGCAGACAAACATACATATATTGGAGACAATCGATTGCATAACAATAAAGGTGCTAACGCATGTGTGATTGTGTGTAAATAATCATTCAGTAGTAAAATAAAAATAATTTAATTAATTAATATATTTAAAAAAATTGTTTTTGTTTTATATGTTAATAATAATTATTTGACTATTAAATATTTTTATACCCTGAACAGGGTATATTAAGTTTGTCACGAAGTTTGTAACACCCAGAAGGAAGACCAGAAGGAGACCCTATAAAGTATATATATGTATAAATGATCAGTATGTTGAGCTGAGTCGATTTAGCCATGTCCGTCTGTCTGTCCGTCCGTCTGTCTGTATGTATACGAACTAGTCCCTCAGTTTTTAAGATATCCTTTTGAAATTTTGCCTACGTCATTTTCTCTTCAAGAAGCTGCTCATTTGTCGGAACGGCCGATATCGGACCACTATAACATATAGCTGCCATATAAACTGAACGATCGGAATCAAGTTCTTGTATGGAAAACTTTCACATTTGACAACGTATCTTCACGAAATTTGGTATGAGTTATTGTTTGTAAAGATAATGTAATATATGAAGAAATTGTTCAGATCGGCTTACTATAGCATATTGCTGCCATACAAACTGAATGATCGGATTCAAATAATTTTTTATATAAAACAAGAAAAGGCGTTAACTTCGGTTGCCCCGTAGCTAATGTGTGATCCATTTCGAGGTTCCTTACTTTTTTAAAGAAAAAAACATAGAAACTTCAAATTTAATGGGGAATGTTTACTATCATTCGAAAGAACATTCTATGGCGTTTATTTTTTGAATATTATCTCTTTCAAATCTTGGCCGCGGCTACGTCTCAGATGATCCATCCGTTGAGTTCAATTTTCGATAACTCGTTCGAGCATTTCGACGGGTAACTGTCGAATGACACGCATAAAGTTTTGCCCCCATGGTCGAGTGGCTTCACCTCTTGCAAAATCTGTATTTTGTACGCACCGAGTACACTGCAAATATGGAGCTAACTCTTCTTGAACTTGCTAAATAGCGGAAACAATGCTGTAACAGATGGAGAAGAACCCGCATCAACAATTTAATGTGACAACATTATCGTCCCGCCATTCGATCAAGCCGAGATAAAAACAGTTCTAAAGCGACTTAAGAACAACAAAACCCCAGAAGTTGATGGATTACCAGCAGAGCTGTTTAATGCCGAGACGAGCTGGAAAGGCGTATGTTCCAACTACAAAGCATGATTTGGTAGGATGAATGCATGCCCAATGATTGGAAGATGAGTGTACAAGAACGGAGACAAGGTTCTTCCGACAGACCAGACTTTCAAAATATGTTAAATACTGAACCCTCTTCAAACAAATCGACACCATCACCTTTTCAAAGCCGCTTTCGACAGCATTGAAAAAATCTAATAGGATTTGCCTGTTGACGCCATGTCTAAATTTGGTATCCATGCGAAACACATACGGCTATGTGGAATGACGTTGAGTACAACCATAAGCTCCTTTAAAATCAGGAAGGACCTCCCCGAGCCGTTCGCAAACAAACGAAGTTTTAGACATGGTAATTCTCTGTAGTAATATGATGCTGGAAAAAATTATATGTGACGCTTATATGTGACGCTAATCCTGATCTACTGGCGTATCTACTGGGGTACCCAGATGTATTGATATCATAGGCTTTAACAACAGAACAGTCAGTCCTTTTCAAGGCTAAAAAAGAAACGAAAGAGGTTGATATTGTGGTGAACGTTTGTGGGACAAACTACCTAGAGGCCACATACAAAGATTCCCAACGTCCAACTATGTTACTGCTAACAGCAATAAATTTGAAAAAGTTAAGGACTTCCACCAATAATCTAAGCCTGGAGATCAAGTGCAGAATAACTCTTACCAACAAGTGCTATTTTAGGATCGGTAGGCAATTGAGAAGTACGTCATACAAGGCGCAGAAGTATGGACGATGACAACCCGAGATGAGAAAACACTTGGACCATTCGAGAGAACTTTTCTTCGCAAGATCTTTGAATCAAGAAAGATGAAACCATAAATTGTATGAACTACGTATATACGGATACTTTGATGTAGTTAAGTGCATACAAATTCAACGAATGCACTTGTTAGGCCATTCGCAGGAGGATGATATTCCAGTGAAGAGTTCACATGGGTGGTCAACGGAAGCAAGGGCGCCCACGGCCCAATTTGGCAGGACCAAGTTAATGGTGATCTGTCTGCACTTGGGATGTGCAACTGGCGTGACCTTGAAAAGGGTAGAGGCAACTGGCGAAGTATTGTGTTCTCGGCCCAGTGCGATCCACGATTGTAGTAGAAGAACACAAATTGCTGTATGTTAAGATGGTATGAAACTGTCCTCTTAAAAGAAGGCACAAAATTTGACAGAAAAAGTATAGATGAAGTGAATGAATCGAACATAATTTTGTGTCATACCAGAAAGAAGTTACTACTACATTAGAAAACAATATCTAAGATCACCGCTATAAACATTTCTGAGTTTAAGGAGAAAATTCTGTAGCTACATACATATATAACAACATATTATATTATTTACTTTCAAAATCAGAACGTCAGAGTCAAAAGTAAAAATATTTGTCTCAATTTTTTTAACTTAAAATCCAGAAAATATAATAATCCAGATCTAGCTAAATTACAGTTGTTCATTAGCAAAGTAAACAAATTTATTTAAGAGAAAGGAAAACAAATGCAAACATAAATTTATAGCAACATCTCCACGTCGAGAGGGATACTCGAGTAACCTTATGGACGTTGAAATCCTTTTAATTTTTTTCTTCCTTTTTGCACTACCAGCATTGTACTGGAATGTGTTTGATACACGAGTAACTATTTATAATCTGCAGCTGGTCGGACCACTCAGAAAACGGCATAAATTCAAAGAGAGAATGCACCCACTAACCAAAGTGACACGCAGCAAAGCTGGGCAAACACTCTGCGCAAATAATGCCACAGACTACCCGAAAGGATTTTATATAAAATTGTGCAATTTAAAATGTCACAACACGGATTCCAAACAACAACAACACGTCGAAGAGGTGTGGAGAGTACAGGCAGTGAGCATAGCACGAGCAAGTGCGGACGAGTCGGAGGTAACTTGAGTGGCGTAAAGCTAAATAAAATATAAAAACTAAACTTTATTAGAGAGGACGACAAAAGACACACCAACCAGCGAGCCACGAAAGGATAATATGTGTATATGTACAGTAACTGTAACTACCTATCACCGTTTCGACGGACGAAACACGTTCAACGGCGATATAACACAAAGCAGTGATGTCGCGAAGCAAAAAGACACAGAAGATGTGAGTAAAAAATAAAAGAGAAAAACGCTGAAAAGAAATGTGCTACACAAACCACAGCAGTGTCAACAGTTAGTTGTATTGTGTGGCATCGGGGTGCTGGACGAATTATGACTTGAAGCGCCAAGGCTGTGAATGCCGCTCAGTCCCTGCGAAAGCTCGCATTCACTCTTTCGCCAGGGCTCAGGCGACTATTTTGTGGCCAGCGTGCCATTTTCCAACAGTGCATTCATTGTACGAATGCAGCTAACATGAGTGGTCAGCTGCCAGGCAGTTATATGTATGTCTGTGCTTGTATGTATCTGGTTGTGATCTCATACCGCTCAACTGCTCATCCGCTCACTTCGTAAGTATAAATATTCGTACAATGTCAGCGGCGTCGCAGCTGTATAAAGGCGCAGCACGTTGAAAATAGGTGAGCCGGCTGTGTTGGTGTGTGGAGTTGGTCCACAGATAGGCCAGGTAGAATAGCCGCAAAGATTTTGCTGCCCCAAAGTTGATGCCTTGCAGGCATTTCATTTTTCTCCGGTCAGCCCCACCGCCCCTAATCGGTGACAATGCCGATACGATGCATCGCGATGCTTTTATAACTACTTGTCAACATTCCTACAGCTCGGTTGGGTTCTGTTCGGTTTCTTATGTTCAGTTCGTCGTTGGTCGCCTGTGGACGCTGCTATGCGCACACACATAAATCAGTGTGTTCGTGTAGGGAGTCGAGTGTGGAGCATATCCACGCCTCTTTTACAGTTTCACTTCCTTGGATTAGTACACGGTAAGGATTTTGAGAAAAAAAATAATAATAATTGAAGACTATTTTTGTCCAAAACGGTACTTTTAATATAGGGGATCACTACCTAGGAACTACAGACGGTAGTGATGTATGAATTGCTATGTAGATTACCGTGAAATCCATATTTTAGGTCTTCAAGGTCTCCTACGATCTGTTTCCAAAAACCCTTCGAGAGAAAACTTGTTTTCACGATTATGACAATTCTCCAAGCTCATAATTTCAATCCTCTATAGGCTGCTTTTCCGAGTTCGAGGAAACTTGTTTTCAAGCTTCTTCAACCGTCTTAGATCAGTGGCATTACGTTTCCCATTCTCCTGTTACCAAATACGGTTTCACAAGAATCGAGAATTCCAATTCTTGTTACCAGCGAAATCGTCCGAAATGTATGTTATTTATTTCGATCTCTAGTCAGTTCGTCAGTTTTTTAGATGAAAAAGTTGTTGGCCTCTATGAGAGATGAATGTTTCTATCTCTTCAAGCTCTAACGCAACTGTTGAATCCTCGAAAATGTCGATCTAAGTGCACTGTGACGCGTACTGATAAATAAATTTCGTCTGACGCGATAATTGAATATTGAATTTAGTTCTGAGATGTATTGAACAGCAGATCGATGAGTCCATTTTGTTATAAATTTCTTTCTTCAGCATTGTAAGTCCAAATAACAGTTCAAGAAATCCATATTAACAGATGTATTGTTTCGAATTGTAGCTTCTCTCAGAGAAGTATACATTTGCTCCGATTTCCGACTGCTCAAAACTAGTCAAGGATTGCAATAGTATCAAGTTTCTTCTGTATTAGACTTGTTCGGGTGACCAGTTACATAGAATTAGCCGGAAATTGCAAAGCCCATGAGCTTACTAGTGAAGGTCCCTTACGTCAATTTTATACGATTAGAAGCGAATCGGTATTCCATTGTTCTCTTGCGTTCTAATGATGGACCTAAGAACCTGCTGTGAGCTCGGCAGGCGCTGGTTAACAACCAGTGCTTGGACGACTGTGCTATTCTTCTTTCTCAGAGTGAACTGTACTACTTGCTCTTACCAAAGTCAAACTACTTATTCTGCGCAATTGTAAGTGTACTAACTGGAAACTAAAGGTTCACGCACGATGCAGCTAAATATTTTTCCAAAGCTGTATGGAGGATGGCGAGGCGAAATCATCTTGCAAGTTTTTCCTATATTGTCCGACTTCTGCCAGAATGTGATATGAAATATTTGTTAATATCGAAACGCTTAATTGATCTATAAGGATATGGTGATCCATTTTTTAGAAGTTTATGGGTCACATTAAAGACCAACAACTGCTCAAGTGATATTCATCGATTAGGATCAACCCTACAACCAAGCTAACGTATCCTAACGTAACCGAGGAAGTTTTATTTAAAACTTAGAATTTGAATGGAAGTCAAAAATTTTTTCGGAAGCAATAGAGTTCCCCAGGGCATGAAGTAATAAGATTTGCAAAAAAGTAAAGTATCTTAGATGTGACCTCCATATAAGGAACTTAGTATATCATTAAAAGAACTTTTCCTTAAAATATCACCGTCAAGGATTTGCATCAGAAATTTTTTGTTATCCCCAGGGTGTTCCATTTCAAAATCTCTTCACAGTTGACGAAGTTAAAACAGTACAGGGTTTGTCCGTTAAGTAATTGGACTGATTTTCTTCTGCCGCGAGTGTACTGAATTCGGTAGAGGACGTACCTGAAGACCGCGCTGGGAGACCTGCGACTTTGACAAACACCGACAATATGACTCGTGTGCACAAAGCTTTGAACTCAGACCGTCGACTAAGTAATTGCCCAGATGTTAAATTTATCAAAATCTATGGTTCATGACATTGTGGCGGAGCATTCGAACATGCGCAAGGTGTGCGCGAAGATGGTCCCAAAAATATGCCCACTGATGACCAGAAATTGCGGCGAGTGGAAGTGTCCCAATTTTTTAATAACGTAATCATAGGTGACGAATCATGGATCTTTAATTATGATCCCGAGACAAAGATGCAATCTTCCGAGTGACCCACGCCACAGAGGGGATCCAAAGAGCATGCACCTCGGTTCTCAAGGTTATTGCGGATAATGCCTTCCGTGACGCATTCAATTCTTGGAAATCGCGCTGCCGGGCCGCTGCAGAAGGAGCCTATTTTAAAAGTTTTTAAAGAATTGTAACGATTGGTTCAATATATTTTTTTAAATCGACTCAGTCCTATTACTTTCCCGATAAACCCCGTATTCCTAACATATTTTGTATAAAATTTTCAAACTGTATTACAAGAAGGGTTTGGATCAGAAGATGCTATTCTAAAAGTGGTTGGAGTGGACCTTAGTGCACCACATTAAGTTGTTTTTTTCTAGAGCCCTCCACCACATAAAGACTCCATAGAACATAATGGGCTTGACTATGGTGTCATAGAGCCGGTTGTAGCAGTCTATCAGTCTCTCCAAAGTTTTTAGTAAAAAGAAGGAGGGGTTGATGGACCTAAAGTCCTTGACCGTAACGTAGGAGCCCATTTCAGCCTTCCGGATGAACGTAACGCTGACTCGTCTCCATGACCCCGGGATGTAACCCTTACCCTGGTTCCCTTAGAACTTGCAAAATTTCCATATGCTTTTCTTTTATAACTCTTGTTTCTAACCTGCCACAAATTTTAAGAATCATGGATGTATGGAAGCATTCCGAAAATCCGATTGCTTAACCCTGAATCTGCATTTGACGAGTTTTTTTTCCTTCATATCCTGCAGCCTTTGGAACTTGCAGAATCTAGACATAGTTTTATCTTATGGCTTTTGCCACTTAATTACAACAATTTTAAGATTCTCTACATTATTCATGGACATCTTTGTGAAAAGCCAAAGTCCGCCCCATATTCTTTTCCACCGTGCATTACGCTCGCCTTTCTTTTGTGGATTACTTGAAGGGCGGATTGTCAACTTCGTTGTTTGTTTATATTTATAAATTTTTTTTCGTTTCGCTTTCGCTTTGCATTGTTATTTTAGTGTCCGTTGTGCAAATTTAGTGGCATGAGCATCCTCACTCACACATACACACACATCCATGCATATATAGATAGGGTCCAGCGCGGTTGGCCCAGCTACCTCGCTGAAGTCCTTTTTTCCGTTTTTCCATGCTATCCTCCATTTAAAACTCTCGACACACACTTTTGTGAAGAAATGGAATTTGTTGGCTAGTGTGTCCTGTTGGACATAATCGCGCCTGCATTATTGGTTGATGTTGATGTTGCCACCAGAACCACCAACAGCTAGCTAGCGGGAATGTCCGCAGTAAATGTTATAGTATGCCGCATGTTGTTGATGGAAATTTATTTTGTTTGCTATTTTTGTTGTCATTGTTGTTGTCATTGTTGTTGTTTCCTTTTTTAATTTTTTTGTTTTTTGAAGATTATGTGTGTTTTGTAACCTGACAGGGATCAGCATAAAATGTTGCGCGCTATGCAATGCACACATACAAACATACAGACACGCATACAAATATATGCACATACCTACACATGCATACAAATTTTCATATAAATGCATACCTACAAACATATGCAATTTTTTATTTTCATCTTTTCTTGATTGTTGCTATTACAGCAGCTGTTGTTGTTGTATGTGTATTTGTCAGCAGCAACAACGCGTTGATGTGTCGCTACTACAGTTATTTTTCGTCGACTCGCGTTGCTGGTACACACGCCCATACATAGCTGTTACGATTGCTGTTCATTGTCGGCATCCTATAACGACTGCTGCAACACACACATACATCCATACACATTTTGAGCGAGATATTATTGTGAAAAGTGCACAAAGCTAAAATAAATGCATAAATATGTGAGGAAGAATATGTAAAGCAGCATTAGCGGTGCAGATAAGTCTTGATTAAATATTCTATGAAATCTGCTTTTGAATGTTTACTGTTATGAATGTAGGTGAGCGAAGACAGGTGTTTGTGCGTGAGTATTTGTAACGGAGATTATTTATTTTATGACTATAGATATGTACATATGTGCGCATATTTGACAATCGTCAGTTACGACTATGTGCAGTGCGAGAGTACCACACGAACCTTAAAACCTACAAATAATGTGCCGTTATTTCCAATTGCAATTGAACACGCGAAAAATAGTTCATTAAAATACAAAGCGGCATGCCGATGCACTAATATCGTCTGTGGCTTCTATTGATGAACAATAACCAAAATCAAGTGACCTGGTTAAGTCAGATCCTTAGCAATAGATAAGATCGTATATAGGATATATAGGATGGAGGAAGCATTAAAATCGCTCACCAGATCAATTTTGTCACACCTTGAAGTGATATCTTATATCCCTTGATAAGCAAAGCTTTACCTTCATGCGGACTATGTTCATAACTTTTCTGCAGGAGTTCTAAATTCATAATCGGGAGAATATAGAATTATTTCGTTTCACAAGAATGACGAAAATCTTGCAATTCAATCATCCGTTTCTAAAGGGTCAATTTATTGCACTCTCGAGCTTTGTTGTTGTTGTAACGATTATTTAATCCCCGCTTGGGGGGTAAGGCTCAGGTAAGTTGTCATCGAGATCATCTAATGGTAGGCCCAGGAAACGTACTGTTTCGTCGGGGTTGAACCATAGGGAGAGGGGTGTTAGGTGAGTTGGGTTTGCAGGGCAGGGCAGGGTGGTAAGAGTCATGCGGAGACACGTTGCATGCTGAACATTTATTTGGTTTGTCGGGATCGCCTCTGGATGAGTAGGCTACAACACGAGCTCGAGGACTGCAATGGGTGGTAATTTGGCTCCAAGTACCCCAATCACTGAAAGAGAGTCGATGAGGGTGTTAATGGTTCCACTGTGGATGGCGGTCAATGCATGGCTAAAGTGTATTTCGTCCGAAGACTGACCGGTGTACGGTCAAATGTCGTCAACGTAGTTATGGAAGGACCTCCTGATGTTCCTAAGAGGCGACAAGTAGGCGACTGCAGGACTAGTTTCCGCAAAAGCACTCCAGCAGAAACTGCTTGCAGAGAAGTTATGTACCTTAACCGGAAGCTTATGGGCCTCACTGTGTAGGGGTAATCAAAAGGCATCCTGTTATAGTCCGGAGTTAAACGCAACGTTTATTTTCTCCCATAAAAAAGATTGGTCCAATGGTATTCCGATTACCAGTACCAACGAGTCGATGGAAAAATGATATACTTTCTGACTGAATGGCTTCAATTCAATCTTTCAGGCCGAAATTGTAGGAATAGCAGAAGTCAAGTGAGCTTTTGTTCTAACCGTCAATGCTACTAAATTTCTAGGAAATACCAAGCTGCAATAAAAGCTAGCCGCAGCGCCCACTCGATGTCTCAATGCGTAAGTTTATATAAGGAGGCAATCACTAAACTTTCTGTAAAATCCTCGATTAAGAACCTCTTGGTACCCATTTACTTATATTGGAATAGAAGGGAATAAAGAACAACTGAAGTCTTGGAACACTAGCAACGCGACCGCGTCGATGTTGGATAGACCAAAAAGCTTATAATCATAAGTTAGAAATAACTAAACAACATTGTAAGGGTCATAACAAACTTCCTTTAAGAATCCACAGATTTACTGAAGAGGGAGAAATTATTTGCACCTTGGCATTACTGTCTCCCTTATGACTTGCGCTAGTGCAGCTTCATGCGGTCAGTGCATCTTTCTTTCAACCAACCAAAATACGCAGTACATATCCTTCAAAATATTACGCGATTAATTGGAACTACAAGAACTAGAAACTTAATTACTAGTTCGTAAAAGGTTTGAAAAGATTAGTCCATCTTTTAGCCTTTCAGGTACAAAATGATAAGGAAGCCTCATCATAGGACATACTGGAACAAAAGCGACCAAAGCAATCCATGTTAAAAGATATTAGTCACTTGTTTCTTTGTAATCAATCGTGGATTATTTCCGAACTTGTTGAATGAAAGCTGTATTGGATCACTTAATCGCTATTAGAACATATGGTATACTGATAATGATAACTATTGATAAATCGGCAATTCTTCAAATGTTTTGGCAATAACTGATGTGCCAGACATGTTTGTACGCAGTAACAAGGTTCAGGAGGTATTAGTAGGCTTTAATAGAGCTCTTGGCGCTACTAATATCGAAGTTCTGCTCAAATCAACAAAATGTGACAACCTAATGGGGACAGGAAAAGTAATCTATAGTAAATATTTGTACCTTATTTTTATGTTTCCAAAAATACAGAAATAAAAAAATAAGGAAAAGAAAATGTTATTAAAACCTAAGGGTCATCCTAAAGTAACTTAAATATAACCGAAGTTCATGTTTTGAAAAGAGAAGAACTGACGATATGAAGCTTACGGCAGGAAGGACAAACCCAACCAAGGATATTTTTAGGAAAAGCAATTAAGAAACAATTGAAGAAAATAATTTTATAAATTTTGTCACATTTCAATTTCAATACTTTTTGTATATTTCAAAATTTGCACTGCATTTTCATGTATCTCAACTCCATCTGCACATATTGTATACCAATTACATACAGACCTGCATATATACATATTTGGATGTTTATATACTCCAGTGAATCCTTCCCACCTTATTCCGCATACATATTTACCCACTTATGTCGCAACCAATATGGCTTACAACGTCCCTATACCCATTACCTTAATTTCATTATTTTCTTTTTAACCTTAAAACCATAAATGTCTGCAAAAGGTTTGATTTATCTCGTAAACTTTTGCGCTTTGGTACTGTTTGTTTTAGGTATGTCCATATTTTGTATGTATGTAAGTATATAAATATGTATTATATGTATTGCGGAGCTGGATGCAACCCAAAAATATTTTAATAGGTGAAGAGTAGAGTATGGAGAAAATCGCAATAAATAACTAAATACTTTACTTCAGTACTTTTATTCATTAGGGCTTAGGCATTGTGTTATTAATTTCTTTTAAGAAACATATTTTTATGTAAAATAAAAGACTAGCATCGGCTTCTAACGACTCTTGCTCCTTGATCAAAACAATGGACGCTTTTGGTACTGAGACTGGGAAGCCCGTGAAAGAGGAGTATTTTTATCGTTCGAAATTTTTTTTCGTCTAATAATAATGAAGCTTTGTGAGGATTTTTTTTTTTTACTCATCAATCAGACTTCCGTAAAGTGCGCAGTCCAAACACAGTGTTACCAAGCAGCTAAAAACGCTAAACTAATTTAAAGTCATCTAGCAGCTGATTGCCAATCTCTGACATGGGAGATTTTGATATTAAAATCGTTGGCATTAAAATTTCAATTATTTATTTAGCCTACCAGATCTCATTGCTTTCAGCACATAATTACGTAAATGAAAGCTAAGTAAAGCGCTGAATTCCCGAAAAATTGGATTGCAGAGTGTTATTGCTAGCCAGAGACAAAAGATTGCATTTGTGGGTAAAAGAAAGGAGCAGTCACAAAACATGATTAACTCTATTTGTGTATAGTGTTATGTCTAGAACGTTTCTGGAAGTGGGTCCTATGTAGATAGATTCCTCACCTCGATTAGCTATCACTTGACTACTTTTTAAAATATATTTGAGTAGAGACTCACCCCGCTGATTGATGTCGAGGCTGCCCCAAACTGCATGATGGGTGTTAGCATCAGCGTCCACCACCAACGCCTGTTTTTTTCTGCTGAATGTAGCCGCCAGCCTTTGAAGCTCTTCCGTTGGCATTCGTGAGGCATATAGCAGGATCCAAGGAGTAGAGGCTCATCGTGGGCACTTTTCACTACGGTTGTGTCAAATCTTCTGTGGAAAGATTGAAGTTAATATGGCAAAATAGACTTTTCTTAATATTTCTTTATAAAATTTTGATTTTTCAGCAAAAAGACTTAAAAAATAATATTAATTCAAGTAAGCTTTTTTTAATTGAAGTAATGAGCTTTTATGAAGAAAAGCTTTCAATTGCATTAAATTATATTAAATTTCAACTTTTTGAGCAAATACTTTTAAAAATTAGTTTTTACAGTACAGAGCTTTTCATGGTACTGAACTTTTTATGGTGAGAACTGTATTTGACTATGGAGGTGCTAAATCATTATAACTTTCTCAAGAATAAAACATCTCAAAATGAAGTCAATTAAAACTAAGGCGGTTTTTATGGTATTAAACCTTTTGTAGTAAGAATTTTCTTCGACTCTGCGGGTATGTCACTACCATCTTTCTGATTTTCAAAAACAAAAGTTTTTGAACAAAAAAATTTACTAAAACACTAATAAAAACTAAGCTTTTATAGTATGAAGTTTTTTTCTCAGTTTTCAAAAAAATCAAGTTTTTGAACAAAAAAATATATTTAAAAAAAATATTGAAAAACTAAGTTTTTGTGCTTTGGGGCTTTTTATGGTAGTAAACTTTTTATAGTAAGGATATTCCTCGCCTCTGAGAGGCTAAATCTGTGATTAACTTCATGAGTTTTATAAAAATTCCAATTAGAAACAAAAACTTCGAAAAGAAAATAATTAAAATAAAATAAAAAAAATTTTATTGTAAAGAGCTTTTTATGGTAGCAAATTTTTTACCAAAAAAATCATATTATTATTCGTAAACCAATCGAGATTTTTTACACTTTTACTTTTTCAAACACCAAGTTAAAAAGAAATGTAAAAAAGCGTTTATAGTAAGAAGCTTTTTATAGTAAAGAACTTTTTGCGGTAAGGAACCTTTAATAGTAAGAATTTTCTTCGACACTAAGGGAATAAACCTCTCGAAGTCTTTAGCAATTTCAACTTTGTGAACAAAAGATCTTTGAAGAAAATTAATAAAACAAAGCTTTTGAGATAGGGAGTCTTTACTATATTGATGCTATTGTACTAAGAGATCTATCGACTCTCGGCACCAAAACTATTACACCTTCTCGAGTTGTATAAAAATCTTAACCAAAAGTCCAAAAAGAAAAGTAAGTATTCAAGCAATATTTTTACTATATAGCAGCGAGCTTTTTGTGGTAGCAAATTTTATTACTAAGAATTTTCTTCGACTCTGAGGGGATATATCTATAATAAACGTCTCGAGTCTTATAAAAATGTTAACTCTGTGAGGAAAAATTCTAAAAGCAACTATTTAAACTAAGTTTTAATTGACTCCTGGGGTCTAAATCTATCATAACCCGCTCTATAGCTTTAAAAAAATTTCAAATTTTTGGGCTGTAAACAGAAATAAGTAGTTCTGAAAGAATTGGTTTTTGATTTTTACCTCTGCCTCCGGTTAGGCAAAAACTAACCAAACAACAACAACTTTGCAAACCAGTTAACTAATTGAATTCCACTTATTGCAAAAGCAACTACAGAATCAGACGCCGAAAAGATCATATCACAGCCGCGCAGTAGTTGCGTGGCATTTGTAAATGGCCAGAAAAAGAAACAACAACAGAGGTCACCAAATGCGTTGGGCAAATCGTAAATTACAAGCAAAATGTATTGCCACCACCCCGCCATTTGTAAGTGGGCAGTGGCTTAGACGAAGCGATGCAACAGATTTTAACATAGGCTTGACCCTTTGGCAGCGATAACAACAGCAGCATACAAAAACAAATGCAAACATACCTACATATACAAAAAAACTTACATATGCATGTGTATAGACAAGCTTGCATATATTGATAATGTTGCACGAAACCCAAAACCCAAGATGAAAGGTGCTCACTCGTAAATAGGAAAACAGGGCCTAAAAGTGGCAAAGAACGATCTGCGCGTATATATTTATAGATAGATATACATATGTATGCTGTATAAAGAGTATGTATATACACATATAGTAAGTGGTTAAGTAAAAATATAGCTATCCGTACACACTAAATACCCGCAAGCATTCTGCGCTTGTAGTAATCCTCGCAAGAATCGCAGTTCAATATGTTCATTTGACAGTGGGAAAGATATTTCAGCGCAGATACACAAATTAAACGCTTGTAACTCGTGCACGATCATCATTACGAATGCAAAAAGTGAAGGCGCAGCAGCGTCATACCACCTCATACACATACACATATACATATGGGTTGGTGCTTAGGACTACTTGATTCTATTTCGCTTCTGTCGTGGATTTCGCAGATAAATGCTACAATTGCGTTGATATTGTGTTCCTGCTTCCTGAGGAGCAGTTTGTGTTAGCGTGTCATATTATGTATAAGTTTAGTCGAATACTATACAAACACATACAGATAGCTTAACGTATTTGGTGGCGCGTATACTCGTAAGTATGTATCTGCTTCACAATATTAGGGTGGGGCTAACCAAACCTTAAAATAACAGCAACCAGAGTTCGTTAAAGGGAATGTTAAATAAATAAACGGTAAGCTTAAAAAGTTGACTTGGATTATGGTTCAATTTAAGTTCAAATATGCACCGTTTTTCCACATTTTGTTGCCTTTCATGATGCCATTCTCATCGAACATAGTCTCTATTGGCAAAAACTGGGACAGTCGATATTCACAAGCGTCTTTTGAAACTAAACAATGGTGAAAATCATTCAACATAAACACGTACAAGTAGTAATCACTTTTTTCCAGGAGTACATATAAGGTGACTGCAAACCTCTAAACCAAACTAGCGTAACTTCTGCCGAGTCACTATTGATCAGTGTGAGCCTAGCGTTGTCCTGATAGAACATAATTTCCCATCTATTGGCCAAATCTGACCCTTCAGACAATCCAATTGTTGGCAATACAGGTCTGAGTTAAGAGTTTGGCCGCTGGACAGTCACTCAAAGTAGATGATTCGCTACCAATCCCAGCAAACAACCAGCAGAGCCTTCCTGGCCGTCAAACTTGGTTTGGCCATCGTTTGCAACTGCTCACCGTTATTCAATCATGACTGCTTTCATTAGACGTTATCGTATGTGACGTAGTCTTCATCACCAGTAAACATCCGTTTCAGAAATGTATCGATTTTGTTGCGATTCAGTAGCGATTTACAGATGGAAACTCGAGGGTTTGAAGCAACTAAAAGCTAAGCATAGGAACAGAGCCGACTCGAGACAATTTACCGACATAGGCACCAATGGGTATAGGCCGGGGGAAGCAGAGGAAGAGGAAGACCTCCACTACGTTGGAAGGACAAAATGGAGAAGGACCTGGCTTCGGTTGGAATATCCAATTGGCGCCACGTAGCGAAAAACAGAAACGACTGGCGCGCTGTTGTTAACTCGGCTATAATCGCGTAAGCGGTGTCTACGCCAATAAAGAAGAAGAAGAAACTTTACTTTTAACACTTAAAATTTCATAATTCAACCAATCGGGGAGATGCTTAGACGACTTTTTGTTGATTGTGATTTTTTTCTTTAACTACCATTTTTTCTATAACAACAAAATGCTTGTTGATTTCAATTTACACTTCTTAAGGCAACTAAACGGATCTAACAATACCTACCTACCTTTTTCGTACCTCGCTCAGTTCTTATTACGACACTTAAACGCTTCCATATCGTCTGTGAATATATTTGCAATTTCTAAGCGCTGGTGTCCACCTAATATCACTATT